>NW_028301576.1:33757500-33855000 GCF_042242905.1 Orbicella faveolata
TACAAACTTTTCTCGTGTTCTCCCAAACATCCCACGTGAGTTATTACCCCTATAAACCCATAGAAAGTGTGGTCTATTGCTGAAATATTTGGGTTTACATTGAAGGTTTTTGCACACAATGCAGTCAAAATATCTTCCTATAAAAGGAAAAAGTAATCAAAGTTAAAAGTTAGCACTAAAAAAATTGCAAATATTTCTACATTGTACAAGTCATGTACAGTCAAGAGGAAGTCTCTTCAACATTTCAATAAACACATTTGTTTGGTAACATTTGATGCAGATTACTGATTACTGCTTCCACACGTTTCCCTCCCAGTGACCATTAGCAAGGCCCTTGATGCAATTTCACTGAATTAAATGTAGAGAACCATGTCCATAGCTTTCTCGCACATACCGTCCAACCTCAGGATTTTGATGATCATCGACATAGAAGAACACTATATAGTCATTGTCATCTGCACAGGAAACAACAATCAAATCATCACACTGGGGATAAAATGGAACAATCACATTGGCATATGAGAAGGGCAACCTTTTCCGCATTGGGTCAATGGTAATAAAGTGACCTGGGCTTTCCAAGTTTTGAGGATCTGGATATAGCATGATTTTGCGGAGTATGCTCTTAGTGCGGAAAACAACCTGCCTGTTTGAGGGAACAACCAGCATTCCAGCATTATAGCAGTAAATTTCTGGCATTCCTTCATCATTTTCAATAGCAGAATAGAGTTCACCTCTTAACAAAGAGTAAAACTTGTCATCCACAGTAGCACAAATAAAGTCTCCAATATTAACCACAATCTCATGATCATTGTCGTCTGTTACAAGAACACTTTCTCCAATTTTAAACATAACACCATTGAAGTCAGACGGTTTCCATAAACGAGAGTAAGTGAAATATTCATTTTCAATCTTAGCTCTTGGAAAAAGGGGAATTCCCAACAAGGATTCCTCCACTGACATCTTGGGATGCTGCAAGTTCTGATGAAAGTTCCTTAGCTTCAGCTAAACTACTTGCACACACTTTAGCATGATCAGATCTTCCTGATCTTGTTTGCACTGGTATGTTTACTTTGCTTTTCAAACTTTTAAGTAATTCTCTTCTAGCTTCTGCTTTAGCAAAAGTAAGTTCTGTTTTTCTTATTTGAGGAAGTGGCAATGTAATGAGATACAGCCCTCTCATAAACTTCACACCAGTAATTATCAGGTGATGAGAATTGTACTATGTCTTCAGTGGCATGCTCCAGGTTGTGGGAAGTAGCAACACATTGATCTAGACCTATCTCTTCCTCAACAAGAATCATATAGCATTTTGAGAGGTTATCAAAAAGTAACAAATCATTTTCCTCCCAACCAGCTCTTCCATAATAGTACACCATTTCTGTCATTCCAGCAACCAGGTACCAAATTTGAAACTCTTTGTCCTCAATCAGACCTCCCAACACACATTCAGAAGCCGGAAATGAAAATTTCCTATATTCCTCTGTTTTCCAGTGACCAATCTTAGAGACAGATTTTGGTATCTGCCCATCCTTTAGTTTGCTTGTCCATGGAACTGATTGCAATCTTTTGGTCAAGACTGAATTGTCAACCAATTCTTCCCTGAGGTAACGGTTAACATGCTTACTCACGACATTGAGAATGTTGTGCATCATGTCAAATACCATATCTGTGAGCACATTAAAGCCATACAATGTATGCAGTCGGTGGAGTATAGATAAACCAGTATAACCACTTTGCCTGGCTAAAGCTCCTCCAACAGTGGGTTGATCTTCACTTTCAATTTCAGACATTTTTGATGCATCATCTTCCAAATTGCGAGGTGGAACAGGAAATCTAGCACGATATCTATTCCCTCCAATATAATAGGTGCTACCACCAGCAATGTTTGTGCCTCTGAGATAGTGTCTCTGGCAAGGAAGTATTCCACAATTGATAAATTTTCCTACTTCACATTGTGCTGGAAGGTCCCCAGTCCATAGCAAAAGCATGCAACGTATGATAGCTTCTCCAGAGGTACAGCCCCCAAAGCCTCTTGCATAATGTACCTTTGTTCCCTTCATAACACTGTCCTCAAGATCTCGAACAAGGGGTTCCAAGAAAGGGTCTAAAGCACAGGGTCGTTTTTTAGTCACTTGGTAGCACGGAACAAATCCCACAACATACACTTCACTGGTGGAGCAGCGATCTGCTTTGGACATATTTACCACTGAAACATCTATAGCACCACAGCTATGACTAGATTTACTGTGAAATGGGTATCACCCATCCCAATGACCCATCAGTGCTATGTTTCTGGGGTCACCTTTAGCTTTTTCACCTTTACAAGTATTAACCGAGCCACACTAACAGCAAGTTACAGTGTAACTATGGCCATAATAAGGGGATCTCTCAATTTCTCTGCACTTAGAACAGATGAACAGAAATAGCACCTGAAAGGTAGAAACCACTCACAATCTGGGTCCCAAAACCAGGATACTTTGCTAAACCTTGAACTATCCCAAACTTCTTAAAGAGGATACCGAGCCACTTAGCTCGATTAGCCTTAGCTATTTCTAAGTGGCTGTGCTCTGTTTTTCCTTGTTATTTTTTCACACTGCATCTATTTATTTTTATTGTAAAATGTTTCTGGGCACGAAATAAAGATTGTTGTTGTTGTATGCCAAGGGCCTTTGTGATGAAGCCAATGTTCTCTCTCTTCCCAGAATTTGAGTTTTTGAGGAAGACCTAGATAGTCGTACTTTATAGCACCATGCATGCCACAGAATCTACAACAAGAACCTTTATTGTCCATGATATCATAATTCGCAGGGTGGCTATTATCAAGGCATATGAAATATTCCTGTGGGTTTTCATAACCCACATCTTTAAGTAGCTTCTCTGTTTCCCTCCAGTTAGAGGGCCAATATTTCTCAAGGTTGCAATCACCCTTGCAATAGAGGTCCTTGGCATATTTCAGTAACTTTTCTATATCTGTCGTGATATGTCATCTCCTCTGCTAAAATAAGACCCCTGAGAATGCAGTTAACTGTTTCTTCCTTGATGTTATCCCCATCAGAGGGAGATTGTGATCCATTGCAACCTAAACCTGCTGCATTGGTGGCACCACTTCCTTCATCGATAACAGCATCAGTAACATTTTCTTCAAGTATGCTATCTTCATTACCACTGCCTTCAGTATTGAAATCACTTAAATTTCCATTGGCTGCACCACTAGCTTCATCAGCAACACCACAAACATTTTCTCCAATAATCTCATCACCTTCAGTAATGACATCATTCAAATTTTCAAGTCCATTTTCCTCATCACTTATATCTGAGGAACTTTCCTCTGGACTTTCAGTGTTCAAGCTGTTACTGTCGCTCCTATTTAAAAAAAAACACATAATAAATTAAGGGCCTCCACAGACAAGAGATCAAGTTGTTGATGATGGAGTTTTCCCCATTAGTCAGGATCCCTTTTCAATGCAGTGCGATCTGTTTGAATATGGTAAGTTGTCCTCACTAACAGGGAGGACAAAGGATGAACAGAGTGACAACTACTTATGTACCTGAAAAATAAATCAAAACTTCAACATCCCCCCACCCCAAGGCAACCTTTCCAGCATTTGAATTTTTGCAAATTTGTGTTCAAATTCCCACTCCCTGGGGCAAAAAGCCATTCAAATCCCCCTTATAAGCAGATTATATAAGTGATCAAATGCCCCCACCACAGGGAAAATTTTAAAAACCAGACAACTGTTTTAACCGTGTAGCTTCTAATGCTCATGAAAACCAGTCAAACAAGCAGACAGAATGATAAAACATTTTAAATGGGATATAAATAATATGCAAACATGCCTGGGGTATATATACTTTCAAAAATGCCAGGGTATGTCTGAAAGGGAGGAAGGGTGTTGAAGCTTTAATTTGACTGGTACATAACACCACAATCCTTATCCTAAGACTGAGGTTACTTAATGCTTTAAATGACAAGCACAAAAACACTCAATAATTAAAGTGGATGTACGTATTCTCAACTCGTCTGATATTCTCCTCTCAATTAGGATTTCCAGCTTAATAATAAGGAAGACTTTTGCAAAACGTGGCTGAGTAAGCTTATTTTAAAATCTTATATTTGTACGATTGCATGTAAGCTTACATAGCTAAAGTATGAAAATAGTACAAAGTTGTGGCCATGCCCCATGATTTATATTCTAAGCAACTCACTTGGCCAAAAGATTGTTCTTTTCCCAGTGGTGAAACTCAGTTGAAGAGGATACAGCTTTACCATTGCATGTTTCGCATGGGCAATGTGAATGCCTGTAACTAAGATCGGAGCACATACACGTGGAAACTTCACTCCACGTCCATTTTCTAAATTTCTCTTTTCGAGGTCTTTTTGGTTTATGGTGATCTTTGTCCATCCCATTTGAAAAATTAATGATATTAATAAGGTACCTTAGTTTTTGCCGTTGGCAATTCAATACCAATTCCACAAACCTCTAAAGTTGAATCACCTGTAATCAAAATATTCCACGTTGTGCTCCACGTTGAATCACTCGTCGCGATCGGTGCTACCAAAGTCCGAATTGAAGAGGGCTAATTTTATCAAATCCTCCTGGCAGTGTAGGGTTTCAAAAAGCAGGGAAATTTCATTGGGACGAATTAATACTAGTGCCAATAAACAAAGCAATAACAAAAAAAATTGAAGACACTTTGACATATTAAACCGTGGACATTCCTAACTTAGGCAAAACAAGGCAAAAACGAGTCAACATCAATCCTGAGTCCACAAGGTTTTTCGTCAGTGGCATGATACATCCCATATTGCATTGCAGTCGGTAGTGAAGATCCCGCACGTCAACTTTCCCGCTCAAAGTGTCGCTCAAAGCTTTGACAAAGTTTTAGTTTTTGAGCTGTTTTCAATTGAATTTGTCATCTCATTTGATTTTTGAGGTATTATTTGGAAGTTGTTTCTGAAAATGAATGAATGGGCAAAAGAGGAAGTCTACACTTTTGTGAAAGAACATTTTTCGGAGCAAACTGCAGAAAAATTCAAAGGTAGTTGTCGTCAGACTTGTGCAATCAAATCACGGAATACAGCAAGATAAGCTTAGCTCTTTATTGCAGAACAAAACATAAAAGGATCATTGTTAAAGTACATGGCTCAGAATGCATCGCTGGAACAATTGCAGGCTTGCGGCCTGAGCGACATCGCCTCACAGCTAGAATTCCAACGTCTGGTCAAAGAGAAATCGCTAGCTGACAGTTCAGGTGGTGATACTGACATAGTTAACTTGTCGCCCTCTCTGACCTCAACTTGTACATCAAGTAATGACTCCAGAGCAGATTCTAGTCTCAGTGGCTGCAAGCCCTCATGAAGACTTAAAAAATATGAGCCTTCTTGATGCAAAAATTTACAAGGCAAAGTAAGTTGGAGTCCTGTACTTTTTATTTTATTAATTATATGTATTAAACTTGACTGTCTGCATTCAAGAAATAAGCACTCTTCAGTTTACAAGAAATGCAGGTAAAGAATAGAACCGTGTTATAAATCATCGCACTGGGTATCGCGGAGGTCATGGGTTTGAATCCCGTTGAAGCCCTGATTTTTTCAGGCTTCTTCTTTCCAATTGCTTAAAATTGGAAAAGTAACTGCGATGATCATTCTTCACTTTCATCTACAACCGCAGTTCATATATGAATTATTTCATATGAACTTCACATCATTTCACTCCTCACGGGAAGATATGAACTCAATAAATTGACCTCGCTCCCAATGTGTGGCTTCATAGCTCAGTTGGTAGAGCATCGCACCGGTATCGTGGAGGTCACGGGTTCGAATCCCGTTGAAGCCCTGATTTTTTCAGGCTTCTTCTTTCCGATTGCTTAAAATTGGAAAATTAACTGAGATGATCATTCTTTATTTTCATCTACAACCGCAGTTCATATATGAATTATTTCATATAAACTTCACATCGGGTTATAAATGTTGGCAGAAATATCTCAACTCATTTCAACTCATTGGGAAGAACAGCGGCAATAGACATGACACATGAACAACACATTGGACCAAATTAAAATTATGAAGCTACGATTTCTTTGTACAATACGTAACCTGTTCTTCGTGCATACAGTTTGATATGGGAACATTCAGATTCTGCAAAATCACCTCAAGAGGTTGGCTGACAGTGTGAAAAGCTTCTTACAATAAAGTTAAGTAATTGCCCCAAAATTAACAGAGGATTTTACTGCAACTACTGAAAACTTAATTATAATTAAAACAAGAAAAGGTAGTTCTGTATTTCATTCTTTAGTTCTTTTAATGCAAGTGTCTATTGAAATTTATCACTGGTTGTTAATACTCAAGAAGTGATGAAAGAAATGACAAGAGCAACAAACTGAAGTCTAATTTTTTTTTCATTAAAAGGAGGCACACTGTTCAAGAGCATGCAGTACAAAAATGGCCTGGAAATGACATACCAATATTTCAAAAAAATCAAACAGCTTTAAAGGAACCCAATGCTATGGTAGATGAACTATCTGAAACATGTTTGTGTGCCCCTGCAGGCTTTGGTAAGATTGGAATTCGGCAGCACATCCTTGACACGCTCAATGAACGAAGGAGGAGGGTTCACAGTGGCCACGATTTTGATATGGTACCCACTGGACTCCATTTGTGTTTATAAACATAACCAATATTGAATTCCTTGATAATCAATAAATTCTTCCTTTTTCCAACTTGGCATTGACATAAGTTTAACTCTCTTTAGGGAGATGGTCGAACAAAGAATGCAAAATCCAAAACATTGGAAGAAAAGTGTGCAATCAGCCGCGAGAGTAGTGTTACTGAGTATAATCATGACAAGCCAAAAGGTGAATTGGCCTATAAAGAAAAGGTGTGAATATATGCTCACCAAATATTTTTCTATTGTTATTGAGATATTGACCAATCATATTGCAGTTCTGTGCATAACAAAGGCCTCCCTAGGAAGAGATAGTGGGATGCAAATTTTGTCTTCCATGACGAACAAAGCGCGCCAACATGGCAACAGTGAAAAACAATTTCTGTTGAAGAAATGTGAGAACATTGTCGTTCATGTGCGAAAACCACATAGTTTATTATCAACTTGGAGTTGATAAAGCAAAGACACTTCCTCTGTGGAAGGAATTCGCTCTATCAACTCCAAATTGATAACAACCTAAGTGGAAAAATGGCGAGGCAAGTAGATCCTTTAGATGTTAGTTTCGATGAATACAGGGCAATTTTCGGAGACTCCGATGAAGAAGACACTGGAGATATTGATGGAGATAGTTCTGATATTGATTTCAAAGGCATCGATGAAGATGGCCAGGAAATTGATGAAGAAAATGGCGATGAAGAAGCCTCTGAGAGTGACGAAGAAGAAGAACAATGGACGGATGACCTCAGTAACATCGCTGTTGATGAATTTTCAGCACGATCAGGAATTGTTGTAGACGTTGGAGCCGACCCTAGAGCTGATGATTTTTTTACATTCATGTTTGGTGAGGATCTTTTTGACAAAATCATGGAGGAGACAAACCGCTATGCTCGCCAAATGTTAGCTGACAACGAACAACATCTTGGTCGATGGCGCGACGTAACCAAAGCCGAAGTGAAAGCTTACTTTGGAATGTGCGTTATCATGGGGATGAATATTCTTCCCAAAGTCGCTGATTACTGGTCGGTAGACATTTTTATGGGCAACGAGGGAATAAAGCGAGTCATGGGAAAGAACAGATCGAAGAAATTAGCCAATTTTTGCATCTAAATGATACAAGTCGTGAACCCGTGCATGGAGAAGCAAATTTTGACAGGCTTTACAAATGCCGCCCTGCTTTGACTGCCGTTTTGAGAAATGTTCAGCGCTGTTATTTGCCAAAAAAAAGCATTTCTGTCGACGAGGGAATGATAGTGTTTAAAGGAAGACTATCATTTCGCCAATATTTACCGGCTAAACCGACAAAATACGGAATAAAAGTGTGGATGGCGGCTGATTCCTCGAACGGTTACGTTGTAAATTTTTCTGTTTATTTAGGAAGCGAAGAAGAGATTCGAAGGCGACACGGGCTGGGATATGATGTTGTAATGCATATGGTCCGTCCGTTTTTCAACAGAAACCATCACGTTTTTCTCGATAATTTCTTTTCTAGCCCTGTTCTTTTAGATCATTTACTTGCTCAACAAACATATGCTTGTTCGACGGTAAGATGCACACGCAAAGAGCTGCCGTGATGTGCTAAGAATAAACTTCGGGAGCCAGGGCAAACGATTACGTGGCAAAGAGGGAACCTTTTATTTGTAAAATGGCATGACAAGTGAGACGTGGCATTTTTGTCAACAAATGTTTCGCCAGAAGAGCCTTCTCGGACCGTGCAGCGCAAGAAGAATGGAAGAAACATCGACATTCAAAAACCACGTGTCTCGGATGTCTACACAGCAAACATGGGTGGTGTAGATCACGCTGATCAGTTTCGATCTTATTACACTGTTGGAAGACAGTCGCAAAAGTGGTACCAATACATCTTTTGGTTCCTCTTCAATGTTGCTGCTTGCAATGGATATGTTCTGGAATGCGAACACCGAAGAAGAAACCATCAGCGAAAACGACCACAAGCCGCTTTTCGGTTGGAGTTAGGAAAGCGCTTGATAAACAACTACTCGTATAGAAAGCAACCAGCCAACCAAGTGCCTGTCCAAGAGCCAAGACAAGACCACCAATCGGTTCAAATGGAAGGCAGAAAGAAAGAATGTGTACAGTGCAAATCTGCTGGCCGAAAAACCCTGAAAGGCTATCCAGTGGAGACGAAAAATAAGTGCCAACAGTGTGGTGTTGCATTATGTAAAGTGCGGTGCTTTGTCGAGTATCACAGTGAAGATGCTTGAACATTGAAATTCATTTTATAATTTGCTATTTCTGATATATTGACTAAGCAAAACATTTAAAGATACAACAGGAACTGAACAAGCCATTTATTTTCTCTCCATTGTACATTTAGAAGTGATAACCTTGTCATTTGGCCTTTTGACCCAGAAGTTTGGAACTCAGACCACGGTAATGGCGGTAAATTCAAATTTTTTAATGAACATGAAGTTTCGAGCGACTGTACTTCAACAGCTTTTTGTGTGTGTGTATTTTCAGCTTTCCATAAAGAAGAACAATGTTTCCACAATAATTTCCACTATACAGTTCTGTCTATAAGGGCCCCAAATTCTACTGAGCATGCATGTTTTAGATTTTGATGAATATTTTGTGTGACAACTCTAATTAGCTCCAGGAATAACAGGCATTCAGGCCCATAAGGCCCACAGGAGTGAAAGGGTTAAATATTATCATTTTATCTCCTCAGGGAGATGGTCAAGTAACGAATGCAAAATCCAAAGCATTAGAAGAAAAATGTGCAGGTAGCCATGAGAGTTGTCTTTAAAAGTACAGTCATGAGCCAAAAGATGAAGTGGCCTGCAAAAGAAAGGTGTGTTATATAAGGTTAATATTTTAAATTGTCTATCTCCAGTGTTGATAGGTTTCTTCTTTCAAAATCAAAATACTTGATAAGTGAAATCGTAGCTTGATAATAAAAATGTTAAGGACATTTTAATTCTTGGCAAGCTCTGAAGCAAACAAATGAAAGATTGCCTGATCTCAATCCGTTTACAAATATTTGTCATTGCTTAGCATGATTGAGTATTTACATCAGATCAAGGTTCATATGCTTGAAAAAAACTGAGAACAAATATCATATCAAACTAAAAAAATCACCATCATCAGCTAGTCTTGATCACTGAGGGTTGTGTAGTTTCAGAAAATATCCATACCCACATGTGCCCGAGGGAAGGTTATTGGATTTCAGGGTGTGGATGAGGGACTCAAGCATAAAAACCTTTGGGGCATATGGTTATTTTCTGGAGCCACATTCCGTGAACCAATATAAAGTAAAAAAAATAATAGAAACTAATGAAAGAAAACTCATATAAAGTATGAAGTTGCAAAACTTATTTGGCATGAAAAAATAAAATGGTCTGTCTCTTGGCACAATTTTATTTAAGACAACACTCCCACTGCTTAATTAATCAATATGCTTTTTACTTGCACATGACCACACAGCACAAGTAGCATGAGAATTCTTTTATTACATTTTTTATGACTAAACAACAATAATTTATTATTAAATATATGAAAAACTTTGCACTTAGCAAAAAGAAATGGTTGGCAGCACTATGATCGTACTTTTAGGTGTCATAAGTTGTTAATATGTGTAGTAAATGCTTAATTTTCTCACTAAAACTTTTCTTTTTTTGTAACAGATAATAAAACTGAAGCTACATGAAACGCTATCTCAGCCTTGACTGCCAGTGTGATAATTGCTGTAGCTTTTCATGCTATAAGTAAAAAATTCATTTCAAGATCACAGCTGGTATCAGCAACCAAAACCCTGAAGCTGAAAATCAAGCCCTCTTTACCGAAGGATGATTACTTTGTGCCTGTGGCCACAGCTCTTATAGAGCAAGGTTTTGTAAAAGTGAACAGATCTACAAGTGAAAGGCCAAAAAATATTAATAGAGATGATATTGTAATGTTGAAGTCTTTCTAAGTAAGACACAGAGTGTTAACAGTTAGTTGGGTCGGTTATGCAAGCCCTGGTATTGAGATGCAAATAAATGTTGAGTGAAAATTTGCAAGCAGTGTATTCCTTTATTCTGAGAATTAAAGCAGAGTCTAGCTAAAATCAAATCCTGATAACTCATGGTAAAAGTATGAAAACCATGATGTAATTCAGGTATTTCCGGACTTTTCCTTTTCAACATTTATTAAGATTATCAAAACACCATAGCATACTAGTATGTTGCAGTAGTGCTATTTAATAAGGGAAAAATCAAATTGTTGGTTTGAATTCAAATAAACCCCTGGGCCTCGAACAAACGCCGCGGCCTCAATTAAATGCCCCTGGCGTTTATTTCAAAATTGGCCTTGTGGACCCGGCATTTATACGAGACCGGTGTTTAATTGGGGTCCGGCGTTTAATTGAGAAAATACGATACTTTTTCCCATCTTCAAAACCATTAATGGTTTTTGAATTTTTTTTCCTGTGAATATTGTATGAACAAAAAAAACAAGACAAATCTGGCAGTAAATGGGACCATGGACACTGGGTGCTCCCTGGGATAGCAACGGGAGTGGGTGGTAGCGACACACCCTGGACAGCTAATTGGGTGGTTAGCAGACACACCCTGCAAACAAAGTGGGGCAGTTAGCAGACTCAAACCCCAAAGCATAAACACAACGTGGGGCGGTTAGCGGACACAAACCCCAAAGCAGAAACTTGGGCGGTTGGCGGACACACCCAGTGAATGAATTGGGGTGATAGTGCCCTCCCCCAGAGAACAAAGCCCCCCAACCTAGCTGGTTAGGTAGCTAAGAATAAGGTGGGGTGAGGGACCTACCCAGCCTGATGCAGGCGATAGCTAAGTGGAAGGTGTGCACCGAAATTATGCCCCAAATACTGCCAGGTACATAGTGACAGATATTAGTGCAACTTTAGCAAGGTCTACATTGTCCTGTGTTTGGATCCCAAGCTTGTAGTGGGGTGCTATGGGTGGCGGCTAGCTGAGCAGGGACTGCTTGGAGTATTGAAGCAGGTGTCCTGATGTATTGGGTGTAGCAATTGCTGGACCAACAGCCAAGGGTTTGTTAAATTACGCAGAAGAATTTCTGAAACCATTGATATTTTCAGACAATGACAGAGTGAGTATTGAAAAAGCTACTGTAGGACAATACAAGAACAAAACCTGGCATAACATGAGACATCTTTTAGTTACCGGTAAAAAAATTTAATCACTTTATACTAGACAAAAACTTTAGAAAAAATCCTATTACTGATGTATCACTCAGTGTAAAAAAATTTATTAAACAAAAAGAATTTCAAGAAAGCCAAGTGTATCCTGAAACCACAGAACATGGTATAAAAGAAGATGGTGCAAAATTTTACTATTCAAAAGCCTGCGAAAAACAGCACAGTTCATTTGAGTTTGAAGAGCCTGGTCTCATCATAAGTAGATACTATTCCTGGATAGGAGCCAGTCTAGATGGTATTACAAAATGTCAGTGTTGTGACCCTACAGCAGTAGAGATAAAATGCCCATTTAAAGGGAAAGACCTTAACCCTAAAGTTGCTTTTGTGTTACCTGGTGTTGGTGGGAAAAAAGATAAAGATGGGAAGTATTTTCTTGATGAAAATCACTTACATTACTTCCAAGTCCAGACTGGCATGGCAGTTTCAGGTTTTAAAACCTGCGATTTTGTCACCTATACAAGTAAAGGCATATTTGTAGTCAAAATTAAATTTAATGCTAATATTTGGGAAACTGTTGTGGCAACAGTTTACAAGTTTTATAGTAACCAAATTGTTCCTTCTTTTCTTCTAGAAGCTTTTCAGTGTCAATACTCACACAAAGCAGTGAACCTAAAGTAACATGTAGTAAGATCAGTAACATCAAAAAATAAAATACTTTTGCTTCTGCACTGTGCACCTTACTTTATACTTCTCCCACACAGGTTAGTTAAAGCGGCACAGACAAAAATAATTCTGTCCAACATTGGTTTCAACAAAAGAGGAATAACTCCAGAAAGAATTCTAAATTGTATCAATTTTAAAATGTTTCTTTCAACATGAGTATGTAGTGAGAAAGCTGGAGAAACATGGTGGACTTTCTTGAGTGCAAGGAAATCCCAAATTAGAAAGCCGTTGTCAGCCATAACTGCATCCCCTGCCTCAAGCAAGTTCAGCAGTCCACTTTGCTTCACAATTTCTTTGTCAACAATTGATCCTGTCCACAGTGGTGGAATGAAAGAAACAACACCAGTTGGTGTTATTCCAACCAATAACTTAGCAGTGCTCCAGACATCTTTTGGCTCGCAGGAACTTTTGGTTTTTGTATGAACAGTTCAAGGCAGTCAATGATTATTCTTACATTCTTAAATTTTTTAAAACTTTTTGGAAGAGATTTTCTCAGTTCAGATGTAGAAGGCTATGGAACGAAAAAGGACAGCTCCTGAGCAAGAAATGTTACCCAGGTATTGTAAATTCTGGGCACTTGTGAAGCGTTAATGTCAAGAGTATCAGCCAGGAATTTCACATCAAAACCTTTTTGTGTTCTCACTAAGGTAAGAACAAATTGTTCCCATTTTGTCAAGACTCCATCATTAGCCGTAGTCTTTTTGTTTGCTTCAGTTGCTCGTTTTTTTGAGGATTTCTTGGTATTCTTACTGCCCCTCCAGATACGTATGTCAGTGGCCTTTGGTTTTAAAAATTCAAACAGCAACTCTCAAGCTTGGACCTAGTTACACCTGTATAACGATAACAGTTTTTGGGACAAGTTGCTTGGTCAATGAAATATTCTCTCTTGTCTTTCTATGGACTTCTATAGTGTGTCTGTGTAGCTACTTCAATTTTAGAAATAGCATCAGTACTATCTGCAGTGGATGCAGGGGATAATGAGGCTGGGTGTTGAAAGTCAAAATTTTGCCCTACCAGTCATTCGTCTTCCACAAGGGGCAGATTCTTAGAAGGACCTTGATCTACACTATAACTTTGCTTTCTCTTTGTTGACTTTTATCTCTGTTCGCTGTAGATCTGAACTTTGGACCAGGTCTTTGAGGTTTACTATCACAATCATACCCTTTCATGTACAAAGTTGGTGTAGGACATTGAGAGGTTCTATAACCTTGTACAAAATGATTTGAACAGACCTTCACACTTGTTGTAACCTTGAATTGATCACGATTAATAGCTCTAGCCCATGACAAAACATCTTTCTTATTCTTAGGCGAGTAAAACCTTAATATTCCAACGTGAGGAAGAATCTTTTGCTTTTCTGGGTACCTTTGATCGTTGTCACAACCCTACACAGCACAATGATAGCCAGCAGGCATATTTCCGATATTATTTATCTGACTGAACTTCAAAATACGCCAAAAAGAGCCTGTACACAACTGAAAAGGCTTTATTGGGTTATTCCCTCTCGACTTATACCTAATTTTGTGATATTTTAGATCATTACATGATGCAAATTTTGCAATAAACCTTACGTAAGCAAACAAGTTTATCGCTAGATTTTATCACATATTTCATGCTTATTCACACAAAAACTTACATTTTCCATATATCAACATTGCCCAAGTCCATTTGCGATAAAATAATGGCCACAAAGTGTTGATCTCTCTCCAAAATCCTTTTTTTGGATGTGGAAACAACTTTTCGCTATATATTTCCTTCTAGCGACTTGCAATGTTTGCCCCTTGGTAATCCCAGAGTTCTTTGTGCATAACATGGGTATCCGATTACTAACAACTCATTCATTGGTATTCAGTTTTGAAACAGTCCTCTGTGAAATGCTTGTTGCACACATACCAGGGGCGGGGGAGAACACTCTGCGATGCCTGGCACTTCTTGTGTGTTTGGATCATCCACCAAAAAGTGACGTCACATCCGGTAAAAAGAGGCCGCGCGGGAAAATTTTTTTGAATGCAGCATTTGCGTTCTCTCAGTAAGTAAAATGGCGATATTTTGCAATCGGCTGCAAATTTTAAGGTTGTTTTCTGACAAACTTGAGAGAAAAGTGTCTTCTCAATCATTTCACTGGTTGAAAGAATATCTTTGCCAGTAATTCATAAACTAGTTGTTTTGTGTGTATGTTTTCTCATGAAATGTCTGCATTTCTCTGTCGCTGAATCACATGGAAGACGTTTGTTTTCGTCAAAACAATGAGTTCAAGGTGAGAAACACTTATTTAAAATATCCTATTCTAATAGGTAGGTGTTTTATTATGAGAAAGTTTCAATGGAAGCACTCTACATGAGTGGGAACCCCATTAACAGAAAGCCGTTTTTCGTACGGTAGCTAGGAATGTGAAGACTGTTTTAAACTCTACTGCTTGGAGACGTTGTGCATCGACACACATAAACGAAGCGCTTCCTCTGCTTCCTCACTGATTCACACTGAAATGGTACAGCAAACCCAATTTTATGCTTTTGGAACCCGCATTGAGTTTTTTTGCTTATGTTGCAATCGCTTATAAAGTGACTACAACGTCTTCTGTTCTCTCAATTACAGGTCAAAGTGGACGGATGGAGCTCCCTTGGAGCCTCGAAGGAGGGCTGGAAAAGCAAAAGAAATAAAGGTGATCTCAGAAAACCTAACTGGAAAGTCTACTCTCCTTATACGGGACTCCATCACGAAAAACATGGAAAGGTTTGCCCCCAGCTACCCCTGATTTTTCCCCGCTTCCAGTGTTAAACGTAGGCATCGTGGGCAACAATGTGGAAGCAATCCTTTACAGAGTTGAGGTAATGAACATCCCCTCCTCTGTGTCTAACATCTCTCTCCTCTGTGGCACTAATAATTTATGTTCACATTCTCCTGCCACTATTTCTTCCACACTTACTGAAATTTTATTTTTACTGTGACGAAAGTGTCCAACTGCACATATCCATTTATTTCCAATTTTACCACAATTCGATCACCTTCAAACACACGTTGCTGCTACTAACTCTCGTATTTATTTTCAGGTGCAAGAATTGTTTCCAGAATTTGTTTTTTACCATGAACTGCCATCCACCCTATTTAATCCAAATTTGTACAGGCCTGATAAACTCCATCTTAATGCAAAAGGAAATGACATTCTGGTCAGGTGGTTTCACCACAGCCTAACCAGGTCAACCCCAAACAAACCTGAACCAAACACACCCCCCGTGCCCTCCCTGCAAGATGTTCCCTCTCCTCTCATTATCACAGATAGTGATTGGCCTCCCTTACCTGCCCCATCACAACCCTCCAACCCAACTATACCATGCAGGTACAGCAAACAAAGTTCGACTCCCCCTGCATATACCCTTACCAGTTCCAAGCCAGGTCCTAAACCTAGCCCTACCCAATTTATCTCCAATGTTCTCCAAAATCCCAGCCCTACAAAATGCAGCTCCATTGCCAAACCCTGCTATACCAAATTGAGCTCTAAATCTAGGCCCAGCCAGCCCAGATCCAAGATCAGCCTTAACCAGCCCAGCTCTTGCCAAGACGGTCCAAAACCTACCTCTAGCCAGCCAAAACAGAAATTCAGCTGCCCTAAACCCAACCCAAAATCCAACCCTACCCAACCAAGACATAAAGTCAACCGTACCCTGCCAAATCCAAAAAAAAACCCTACCCAACACAATAAAAAAGCTAGCCGGGCTCCCCAGCCTAGTACAAAAAGTAGCCCCACCTATCCCACCCTGAAACGTAGCCTTACCCACCCCAGTACAAAGCCTAGCCCTGACCAGCACAATCAAATACCAAGGCCTAACCAACCAAGTCAAAACTCCGGCCCTACTCAACACAGTAAAACACCTGGCCCTACCCAACCCAGTAACAAACTTAGCTCTACCAAGCCTAGTAAGAAACCATGTTCTACTCAACCCAGCCAAAAATGTTGTGCTACCCCTCCCAGTCTAAAACCTTACCCTGCTCAGCCAAGTCAGAAACCATGTTCTAGCAAATCCAGCCAAAAGCCTTGTTCTACCTATCCTAGACATAAATCTAGCCCTACTCAACCCAGTCATGACCCTATCTATACTCCGTCCAGTGAAAAACCTAACCCTACCCAACCCAGTCAAAATCCCAGCTATACCCAGCCCAGTGAAATACCTAACCACACCAAACCTGAACAAATGCCCACCCAACATCACTCTGAAAGTAAGCCTGATGCTTCTCTGCCAAAAGCAGATGAAGATGAAAGTCAGATCATCAGATGCCAGGTTTTCTCCCAAACAAACTACATGTATTCTACAATTACCCAGTGGTACAACATTGTTTTTGTTATATTTACAGCTTTGCTTTCCTTTTTTTCTTCTGGTTACTCTGGCACAGTGTGACATTGTCTTCCTTGCATAGATACTCCCTTTTCCAATCATAATAACTACAGCTCTTTTTTCAGTTTGTTTTATAGACATGTCACACCCTGCAAATGTTGATCAAAATTGCAAAACAGATAAGACTGAAAAAAAATCAAACAAACAAATCCAAGAGAACAAACTGTCATCAAACAATGAAGATAAACTACCGGTAAATGAACAAATCATCTGTCACGAAGATTCTGCATTTCTATTGTAACTTTTATAACAGTCTTGCTCTGCATTCTTATCCTTTATGAGTGTCAATTTAATTTCATTGAACACCAACCATTTGGTAGCTTGCTATTCAGGGGAATTCTAGCAACTATTTTGAGAGTTCAATGTTCATTGATCATTATTTCAATGCATGTGTTGCCTGAGAAAATTGTTGGTTCCTTGGTAGGCATATATGAACAAGGAAACAATGAAGATGATTTTCCAAACGAAAAAACATGTTCAGATTCCTTGTTAAACTTTCTTCATGTTATGCATTTTAGAACACTTAAACATAAAAGACAAAGGTTGGTTCTGAACAAAAACTGGAGACATGTTTTGAACAGAATTTCAAATTTCAAAAAGAAATTTATAAACCATTCCTCTTCTATCAAGAACCGTAAAACAAAAACAAAGCAGTCAAACAAAAATGACAAGATAACAGTATGTTCAACAACAGAAACTTAAATAATTCAGTATCTTGTTTTCGGCTTGTCTGTGATATCTTTACCAGGGTTAATTATAATATATTTGGTTATTCCTAAAATTCAAATTTTCACTAAATTTCTGCACAACCTTTCAGATGATTGGTTAGAAAATGTGGTTTTATCTCATTCATATTTATTTTCCACACATCATTACCTTTACATGTCTTCAGTCATTTTTGGTAATATGACTATTAACAGTTTTTGCACTGCAATTCTGTTGGAAACTTTTCCTGCTTTAAGTGGTTCATACATATTATTAGTTTCAATACATCCCATATTACAAGAAATCTTACAGTTCTGCAGCCTTACAAGTCTCACATGTGTATATTTTATGCTGTTATATGTAGGAGAATATGGTTTGGTACTGTTATTATTTTTCTTTGGCTTTTTATTTCAGTTTACAAGTGAAACTTTTTTGCTTTGTAACTTTTGGTCATTTGGCACTTTGTTGGGGGTTTTTTCAATCTTTGAATACGTGCTTGTTGACTTGTTCAACATATTTTTATCTCTTCCTGGAAATTTACTGTGTTTTGTTTCACCATTTAAGCCCTATATGGTGCAAGTTTTTGTCAAAGACTGGTATGGAAAAACTCATATATTTCGACTACTACAAACTGCCACTGTATCAGATCTTGAAAAACAAATCTTAGTGAAATTCAAACTTTCTAGTAACAGCTATTGGTTAAGCGGTCCAGGAGGAAATAAAATGGCCAATCAAGACAAACTTGTTGATCTCACCACAGTGCATATTAGAGGAAGGTTGCTTGGTGGGATCAACAAGTGCTGCATCAAGGGGTGTACAGAGGATGCACTATCTCAAAGAAGACTGCAATGTATGGCAGGGGTTTATGAATTGAAAATAGCACCTGAAAATCTTTGTCAAGCAAATGACATCCCCTTATTTGTCTGTAACCATCACGAGTATGATTACAGACTGAATTGGATGACACGATGTCCTGTTACCAATTAATCAAAACTATGACAAAATTCGAGAAATGAACAAACCATTGATTGAGCGCTGAACGATTAAACATCGTTATGAATGCTGAAAAACACATTAGTTTACTCAACAAAGTGCACCAAAACTGCGCCCGCAAAATGACGCGTACTGTCCAATTACAAGCATGACACATATACACTGTCCAATTAATGCTCAAATCGGGCTGCTGATAGCCAATCACATTCGAGAATTTTGTTATAGTTTTGATTAGGCAGGAAATCACTTTGAGATCAAACCAAGCTATAGCAAGAATTTTTTCAGCCCATCCACAATGGTGCAATCACAAATGACCTTTGTGCATTATTTGATGCATGTATATGAGAAAGCCATTTTTCTTTATTTCTTGATCAATTAGAAGGTAGATGCCATTTAAACATTGATGAAATAATGAACAAAGGTCTGTTGCTACAGAGCTACATTGTATCCCCCACCAGATTAACAGAAGATGAGGTGTTGAAAACAGGTCTTTGGAAGGACTACAAAACACTGTGAAAACAATCACCAGTGGCCTGTGTTCCCACAGCATCTCTAAATACCGAAATAGTTGAATCAACTAATTAAGAATATAAGTAGAAGAATTTCAGATTGTCTGATTGCACCCAAGTATGAAGTTTGATAGAGAAACACTGGTAAATCATTGTTTGAAGAAAATTTAATTACAATTAATATTATAGTGAAACCTGTATCAAGTGAGCCCCATATTGAGCGGACACCCTCTATTAAGGTCATTCCCCAGTATTGCATTGCCTATAATTTCACGCATGGTTAGCATGCCCACATTAAAAAATGGCAGCTTTTTCTTTGCGGCTGGACCTTGCCATAGAGGTAAATCGTCATTTTCTCAAAAACGAGTATGGTGACCTATCATTTTTTTCTGTTGTGTTGAATTGAGTAATAAATTTCTCTGTGTAAAATAAATATAGGCCAATTCTCAGTGTTGAGCAAGAAACAATCGTCGGAAATGTGAATTTAGCAAGCAATCGTGACTATAATCATGGTGCTATTGTAAGGATTTATATGGTATAAACAAGGTGCTGTTGTTCCTAAACGAACATGGAGACCCCTCATTTTTATTTCCAAGTTTAAGTTCCTACAATATAAACAGTCAATAGGCAAAGTTTGACCAAAAATCTCAGTGCAGGTTCTGTTTCAGTGGAATGACCTTAAGTGGACACCAGCTTGAATCCCAAAATGTTCCTCCTATTTACTGCAAAATAAACCTGCATTTAGAGGACACCTCTATTAAGCAGATATGGACACCAATATTAAGCCATTTTGTTGCACAAAACCTGCAACAAGCAGACACTTCAAGGGCTTTCTACTTCTAAAAGCTCAGCTCAGACTCCTTTAACATTGTTCAGCAATATCGTTTCAATGCTAAGTAGATTATTCCAGATTGATGCATTGACTGACTCAACATTATGCTATGAGCAGTCTTTGATCTCACAGTGTCACATTCTGTTGCAAAAGGGTTAATAATTAGCTATTATAGCACAATATGTTAGAACCTGCTTAGAGCGGACATTAATAAGAGTCCCAAGGGTGTCTTAATACAGGTTTCACTGTATTGGATTGCGAGCTTAAGATTCCCATCAGGTGATAATTAATACCGTTGGTACAGACTCAAACTATCAGCTCAAAGAAATATTGACCTCATAGTCCAATTGATGAATAGAAACAATGAAGATGTTCTCTACTTTATTTTTAATAGATAATAATACAACTTTAAACTAATTACAGGATAAAATTTATTTTTTACATTATTTTTTAAGCATTTGTTTATGAACCACTTCATGTAGAAGTGGGTATCAGGGGCGTACCTACAACAGGTAGCACCTTCACTTTGACACTGTGTGGACCCCCGCCCCCTTTGAAAAATCCTGGCTACACCCGTGGGTATGTCAAAAGAGGGGGTAAAGTTAAGGGCCAAGGATGTTACCATACCATCGAGAGTTACATTGTTAGTAACTAAACAGGCCAACCCCCTCTTTTTGAGCTGCCCCCAAAAGTGGATCCCCAGGCCAGTATTGTAGTTCAGACAATACAGAGGAATGTGCAATTAACCACTGGATGACTGAAGGAAAGTTATAAGACACGATTAGTCGGAGAATTGGTCGTGGCCCATAGATCTAGGCTCTGGACTGCTTCGCCCCTTTGTTTATCTTTTCGGGGAAATCTGATATCCCCAAAGCCCGCATTTACAGTGAACTTTAACTCTCAACATAGATTATTTCTTACAGAGAAAAACAGTCTTCAACAAGAGATACGGAAATAGGATACTAACCTCAAGTATACGATTTTCCACCACACGCACGTGGATACAGAGCTTCAACTGTGTTCACTTTTTGAAAAAAGCAGTTTCTGTTAAATATGTTCCCGTAGTACACAGTGCAAAGTATGGCCAGCAATACTTCATCCAGCTTGTTGTCAACATTATAGGCTATTGCACTTAGTGTTATCACCGAATCACGAACAATAAGAACCGAAAGTCAGAACAACACCAGTTTTGGAAATGTGTAATATAGATCTAGCCAAGCCTAAAAGCGGAGCTTGTCAGTTATTTTTTGGAATGTTGTTACTGATGAAAATAATCCAACATGTACATGTATGTGAAGTAAACTGCGAGCGATTTTATACTTTCAGCCCGAACTAGGATCACATCAGCAGATCGAGGTGTAAGATGGTGTAATGATGAAAACAGAGCCATGATTTCAAGCATTTCAGGGGAGCCACCAATAATGTTGATCACATAACAGAACTGTCTTCTGTGCTTTTTGGTGACATTTCCTGTTCTTTCTTATTGAGAAAGACATGACATTGTTATTAATCATTATATTCTTTCTTAGTTAACAATTGGGACTCCTGCACAAAAGAAGTTTATTTACACATGTTTTGTTGTTATGGGGTATGACTGAAATGTAGTGGCTACAATATATTCAGTCCCCAAATTTCTACCAAATGAAATCTCACAAAAATACCAAAGTAGTATACACATGTAAAAAGTTAAAAAGTTTTGTTTTCTAACTTGATCCCCAAAGACAGTTAGCTATCTTCATTTTTGTATGGCATCTCCTCCTGCTAAAAGGGTTTGCACCATCTCTTAAAGTATAAGCAAAATCACTCTGGCATGAACGATAAATATGATATTTTGTTGCTGATCATGAATACTTGCATAGGCTTCTGATAATAATTTTACTATTCAATTCCAATGTGATTTGTTCTTTTTCTCGACTGAGATTGTGGACTACAGGAGCTGTTATTGGGTTCCATTAATTAATTTTGCTCATAATGATTAAATTATACCAAGAATTATAAGTACATGTAAGCTATAAGTAAGTTATATTATGTACGTGTATTTTGTCTGCACTACACAACCAAACGCACTCAAAGATTATGAGGCATAGGTACATTTGTCAGAAAAAGCCAGCATATCAAAGATATGTTTAGATTGACACATCAATTAAAGATAATTTATAGCAAAATGGATAAACAATACATCAATATCCTGCATGCACCAAAGCTGGAGATGGGGTTATAAGGCAATCATTTAAACAACTGATTGAAATAATTTATAAATTAGAGAACACTATTTGCACAACACTAGGGAACAAATTAACCTTACTGGACGTTGCGAATGGCAAGGCTGTCAGTAGAATGTCACAAATTTCTCAACTCTTTCTTTCTACAAAAATACTAATCCTGCAACTTTGCTTAAGACCCAGTTCTCCATTTCGTGTTGGCGAAATATTAATTTATGCCATGCCCAATGCCAGTTATCACAAAATTGATTTAAGAGCAACATAAACCAAGCACAATAAATATCATTTTTAAGCCAAAAAAGCAATTATTTGAATAAACCATGACATGATGAGTAAATTGTCTCCAAGAAAAACTGATTAATTTAACAGACACTTTAAATAATTAGTTAATACATGTATCATAGGTGTTTCTTAATAATGTAATACAGTTTGTCTGTCACAATGTTGCAGCTACAGCTGTATGCAGTATAGGTTGCAGAACTCGACTTCCAAGTCAGTTTGTTCAATGAACTTTGTGCAGAAATTATTATGGCATCAAGTTGTCTGTGAATATAGAGAAACCAAACAAAGCATTACAATCTTAAGTAATAAATTATTGAACTCTTTTACATGTATGTACAATGTATATTCCATTAATATTGGGGATCTCTCAGAAGCTGCATCTATGATGATTTAATTTGCTCCCAGTGCATTTTTTTATGGAACTTTTCACACATTAATATCTCTGTTATGACAGCGGTTCTGTGTTCTATAACAATTAGTACACAAGAAAAATACACTCAGTAAAATATTGTTTACAATAAAAATCAATCCCTATAAGCAATCATAAGGACCTTCAATTTATATTTCTTTAGAAATATCTCACCTGGCCATGGTTGCTTTGAAAATCTTTGCAGTTTTAATCCAGGTTGCCCATGTGTACACTGTTCGTATATTGACTGACAGGAACAGGGATGTAATCATAATGTATATCGCTGCTACTTGAACACCACTGAACATACAAAGACATATCAATTATAATTTATAACCAACAGACGACATTCCTTTCATTGATATACAGTGTCCTTCATTGCTAGTTGTTTACTGAGTGTCTACAGTAGTGAATCAAATGCTAGGGGGATGGCACCAAAACTTTCACAGTGGCAGGCTCTGTCCTGAGATGCAAAGCAAACATATATAACTGTTATGAACTTGGCGACTTGCTTTTGAGCGCACGTGCAATTTGCTTTAAACAAGAAACTGGAACATTGCAGTACAACAATGTGCATGTAGTCCCAATCAAAGGGCCATCCAGGCTGTTTGGTTGTACATATAACTGAAAATCAGACTGAAATGTAGTGGCTACAATATATTCCGTCCCCAAATTTCTACCAAATGAAATCTCACAAAAATACCAAAGTAGTATACACAAGTAAAAAGTTAAAAAGTTTTGTTTTCTAACTTGATCCCCAAAGACAGTTAGCTATCTTCATTTTTGTATGGCATCTCCTCCTGCTAAAATCAGACAGAAGATATTCACACGCAATGTCTGAGAAATCATTAATTACAAAATATGCTTTAAGAAATATCTTACCTGGTAAGGCCAACTTTCAGAAAGTTTTGTTATCTAGACTGGCTGGCCAGTTCATACATTTGACCAGTTGACACTGGGCATGTTTGTAAATTTGTGCGCTTCAACATCACATTACAATGTACATGTAGTAGCGTTGGTCAACTGAAAACAGCATAATTTGGTTAATTAATTTACACTGTACAATATTTGGTTATATATTGGTGTATATCGTTGCACACCAACAGATGACTATTAAAATTAATTTACAGAACATATTGGCAGCTAAATCATAACAAGTGAAAAATTGAGCATGAGCCATTTACATGTACATGTAACAGCCCTCACCTCAGAACTGTCATAGATATAATATATTTTCAAACTCGCTGAAATTTTAGATTATTCAATATTAACATGCACGTACATCTTTAACAGTGTGTTTGCTTTACATTCACTTTACACACAACCGGTATCCACCATAGGCAGACTTTTAAGTTTGCCTTTGAAAATAAATTGCATCATCTAATGCATCTTTCATTACCTATTCTTGTGACGAAATGACACAAAATCCAAGTACAAGAAGTCATAAGCATAAAACTAACTTAATTACCTGGTAATGCTTACAGCACCTCTTACTGTCTACATATGCCGTCCATAAACTGGTACTGCCTGGACAATACTCATTATTTTTCTGATCACATCTTTTAAAATGTCACTGTTATATAATTTGTCCTGAAAAGGCAAATGCATGAAATGTTATGCCTTTGGCACTCACCACATACCTTTACATGATGTACAATGTACACCAAGTGATGATCGACATTCACAATTCTTTTTACTTTCATTGTAACTTTTTTTGTAACTTTTTGCGGTGTCATTTTCCCACACTTGAAGGCAGGACTTCCACATTAGGTGGTAATTCTCTATGAATTCACAGGGAGTGATAACAATTAAATGGTGACTAACTTTAGCAAAGGAGGCATTCAAATGTCAGATTTTAACGTTAACTTTCTTCGACGAGCAAAAAAGTAAAGCACAACAAAGAAAACAGTCAGTAACATTCGGTTAATAAGTTAGTCAATCAAAAAATTAGTGTGAAAAAGAGAGCAGAGAGAGAGAGTGGAGCGAGGAATGCACTCTCACCAACTAAATTTTGAATGTACATAAGTAAAAGTTATTTTTATTACCAAGAAATGGTCAGGGCAAGGACTTCTATGCTCTAAATTTTTTCTACGTATGTAAATGTCATTTTCACTGTTCAAGTTACCGAGCACAGCTCTTAGCATTTTTTTTAATTAGTACTATCTCACTGTTATGGAACATTTCCATAAGTGTAAATACCACACTAGGGAATAACATCTCATTAGGAAAATAGGGGCCATGTACCCCCAACCAAAAACAGTGGCACTAATAAAATGAAATAGCAAATCAAAATCGAAGTAGAGCTTTACTTGCCGACAGGGTTTACATGCATAATCGTCTACTCGACATTTCGACTACAAGCATTTCACCAAACCGAACTAACTGGACAACAACAAAATAAAACGAGGAAATCTACATTATAAACACAATATGCATATCATTACAGCTGAGTATCAAACAGCAAATCCCTTCTCAATGAAGGATGACTGAATGAAAGAAAGGATGAAGAAAATTCGTTTAAGCTTGCAGTGTTAAAGTTTAACAATTATTCACGCTTAAGCATAGATTTGAATATCACAGTGTGTATTTTTGCCGACGGCTTAATTTAGCTTTGCAGTCATTTTATCGGCGGTAGCTTTACCAGTCTTCAACCAAATTAACCTGGAAATTCCTCCCAAGCATTTCGTCAAACCGAATAAATTGAACTAACAAAACGAGGAAATACTTTGTAATCAAAAGATGTAAATATTCACATAGGTACGTCAAAAGTAAATTTAGCAAATCCTGTTCGCTTCAGCTTAAAATGGTTTGTTGACCTATCTTGGTTTAAGAAATTTTTGTAGTCTAGGAAGCGGTTGTGCCAATTAACACAGAGAAAACTTCAAAACTCGCCCGGTAGTGTTTACAAATACAGATTTTTTTTTTTAAACGTGACGACGAAACTCGAGACAAAACTTGATTTGTTTACAATATGCAACTTACAACCTCGATCCACAAAACCACTCAAGTGTTATTGTTATGAGCGAAATTAAACCTATGTAATTTACAAAATGCCTCACAGCATGGCTTCAAATAAGGAAGACTTTAAAAAAGGATTCCTACTGAAAATAAGCTTATCTCGCCGAGCCAACTTCATAATTTCCATAGCAAACGCCACAACAAACGTCGCTTACCTCAAGTTGGCAATTCACTTCGGCCAGTGCAAATCTTCCAGGCAGAAACTTGCTGCAAAAGTTGTTAAGACTGAACGGAGCTGATCTAATCTTTTCGATAGATCAACGAATCAACCACTTTTTTCTGCTGTGTTTTCTGTTTTACACTAAACACACAGTTCTCTAGTTCGTCACCTGATTTTAATCATGTGACTTTTCTTGCTCGGCTGCACATTATCTCGACGCGTGAATTAATTGAGCGGTTCTACAGTCGTTGGGTATTTCGTCTCCTTTCTATAGTCCTCGTTACCTTTGCTTCACGGCATTGTTCCGTATTATTTCATCCCCTTTCTCTAGTCCTTGACTCGCTATAATTAACGGCAGTGTTCAGTACTGTTTCACCTCCTTCCCCAGCGCTGGCCCGCTCTCTTTCACGATCTTCTTCGCTACTTCTTTGCTACTTCTTTGCCTGTAATTTCTTGCATTCCGTTTCTGTTTTATGCTTCAGTGCAACCCCATCTTAAAAACGTTAGATCAACCTCCGCTATTATTTGTTGATATGGCAAATAGAAATGAGTTTTCTTTTCTTTAAAAATCCCGCCAAAAAAAGATGGCATTCCTCGGTTCCCCCGTTTGCGCTACCGCGAGGCTCCTCTCCCCCTCCCCCAGAGTCTGTACGGACGGCCTTCGCTCGCTCGCTCGTACGGTGACGTCATAACCAAATTTTCTCGGCTTGACGGGTTTATCAAAATTTCTAAGGTATAGGGCTCTGCTCGCACGCCTTCGGCGTGCGGGAGCTCCGCTAAAATCCGCCATTCCATGACAGAAGGCTCTCCGTTATTTTCCTTCAAAACAATACTAAACTGTTCTCTTTTGCCGAAAGTTCTGCTTAAAAAGTCGAAGAAATGTACCTACAATATCATTCTATACTCAGTATGAAAGGACATGAACCTGATGATTTGCAAATAGTGGAAAAGCTTCCCCAATCGAAACGCCATTTTTTCGCTTTGTGAAACGAGCTGCGTGGCACAGTTTAAACCGGATGTGACATCACTTTTTGGTGGATGATCCAGATACGCAAATTTCAGGAGTCTTCTGCCCCGCCCCTGCACACATACACATTTTTGAGTTTTTTGGCATGAATCTCTCATCCCGACATAGCTGTCTGAACCACTTCTTTGGCAATTTTTTGTTCTTTGCAGGCAGATTAAGGAAAGTCACTCCTCTTTCCCTATCCTTTTTGGTTTGGGTTTTACAGCCTGGAGCCCAACATTTTAGCTGACAACTAAATAAACAAATTTAGAACAGAAAAGGAGAGCTTTAGCCTTTGAGCTTCCTGCCAATTCAGACTGAATGACGTCACAGATATGCAGCCTGGCCTTCAAGATCCTTTCAAAATGGTGGCTCCCAGTGTCGAACTTTTCACTTCTTTTTCATTGGGATCGCATCCACTTCAGAAGCTAAAACAACGGTGAGTAACTCAACTCAATCTGAACTTTTTATTGGCGATGGAAAAAAATACAGTTTTTGGAGTGACCTTCCCCTTTCAGCATTGATTGCAGGCCCAAGGAAATGTTTAACATGAATATTAAACATGTATGTTCCAAGTTACTCTCAATTAATGCAGTATCATTATATTCACGTGAATATTAATCATATTAATATGAATCTAGACATAGAGAAATGTCTGATCTACTTGGGGCCGGGCAGGGCCAGGGTCAGGGTCAGGGTCAGGGCCAGGGTCTACAATACAAGCGTTGATGGATCGCGCAATACGATGCTTTGGAGACCTTGGCAAACGAATGTAACGTATCATTCACATGTCACCGCTTGACAGATTTTGTCGAATCAATAAGAAATTCGATTCTCAACTTTCATGGCAGATAACTCTTCACTGCTGGACACTGTACCAGTTACCTACTTTGGTCTACTAAATAAAGATATATTGACAGGCATTCAGACCGCAGGGAGCGAAAGAAGAGTGTAATGAAAAATTAATAGGGAAGTAGCGCTTGTGTTTTAACTTACGTGAATAGAAGGTACTATTTGAATAAATTAAAGGGAGCCAACAAAGTTTGTTATTGTCCTCTGGTTTTAATTTGTGATCAGGCTTTTTTCCGAATGAAAGCCTTGCTTTCGCGAGCAAAAAAGCATTTAATCGCAAGTTAGTTTTCCTCACACCTCAAAAAGCAAAATATTATTCTGAGCGATATGACCGCAGCTGATTCGCGGCCGTATATTCGTCCATGTGTTGACCGACCCATGAATAAAGAAAGATTTACCATATTTTCCCGCTGTCCGACCGGATGGTGGAACAAGGTAAGTTAGCATCTATTTATTGGCTTGATGGAGCATTTGGTTTCTCAGGAGCCCACATTTTCTGGCATGTGGTTTACTCCTTTAACACACGAGCAAGCATAAAGGTGAAAAAATATTAACCTTGTTATTGTTAATATGGCTTGTACATGTAGAAGTACAACCAGCTCCACAATGGACATAACTGGATTTAACTTTATATGGTACTGTTATCGTAAAGTGGCACCACGTTTGGATATATACAGTGGGATTTATCAACAGAAACATTGTCAGTGGCTTCTGGAGAGCATGGAGTTAGAGAGTATTGTCTGCTTCGTTGGATCCAAAGAAGTCGTGGTTTGTGCTAAATTCGGCTTTGTGCAGTGGAAAACCTTCCAGGTTTTGTTCATTTGGTCATGCTCGGGTATTTCCTGACAAATACCATCAAATAGAGTTTGATGATCTTCTCGGAGACAATGAAGTTCCCGCCTCCGTGGTTGGTTCTCAGCCGACGGTCGACGAACAGAAAAGGTGTACATCGCCTCAGCCTTTGGCCTGGTGCTTGGAATCCTCCGCCAAAAGTTGCTGGACGAACTGTCGTTTAGCCATTCCGAAGACTTCCAAATGATCGTGTCGTGGATCAACGCGTTTACCGGTAATATGTCTGCATGTTTTCTGCCAGCTCCACCGAGTACACCGAGCCCGCCAAAACCAAAAAGCGCGCCATTTCCTGAAAACCAATTCCAACAAGACGTGTCGCCAAAACCAAAAAGCGCGACATTTCCCGAAAACGAATTCAAACAAGACGTCTTGCCGAAATCCGTGAAGAGGCTGAGGACCCTGAAGGAACTCAAAGCCAATGAAGACCTTTCCCCTGCCTTCAAGAAAAAAAAATACAGGAGACAGCAGTGAATGTGATGAACGAGACGGCAAAAGTGTGTGAAAAGAATGGGGAATCGTTTAGCACTGTACTTGGAGAGTGCTGTTCTCTTTCAGGAAAAGCTGGCCACGATGCGTGGGAAGTTTTTAGGAGTGTTTTCGATTCCTTTCCCCATGAGAAAGGTTTTCGAGTAGCTTTCTCAAAACTTATCTCAGAAGAGGCTTGGGACGAGAGAGTGAAATGTATGAAAGTCCCAGATTGGATATGTTTGTTCTTCAAACTGAAGTCGAGGATTTTGGACTGTGCCTGGCAAGACTTGACAAACCTGACAAAATTAGGACGGACAGGGGTAAGTTGTACTCAGCCTTGTAAGCTTATTTATTGCCTTTACTGTTCTTTGTCCTTTGCTTTCCTTTGTCGAAATTGTAGGGATGCCCTTTTTTTGATGGGGGGAGGGGATCCACTCAGCAAAAATTTTGGTGTCATATAGTTTTTCTTTCTACCCCTTTGATTAATGTGCAGAATTTATTCTCCATTTTTCCCATGCATGATTTCTCATGTCATTATTCTCCCTACAATTTCCCGTGTGTTTCACAAAAATTAATACAAAAATGCTATGGCCATTAAATTGTTCCTCCTCTAGATATAGTTGACGTTGATGCCATACTACTTTTATTATGCCAGCATTCAGTGTTCTTTCAAGAATTTATTTATGTAAAATACTTTTTTATATTTTAGGTAAGGATCAAGTGACAGTTGGTGTTGTTCCCCTTGATACAAAACATCGATCTTCTCAAAGTGCCAAATCTGTCTATCCTCTGGCTATAGCCAACTGTGAAGAAAAGAGGTTTGTCAGTAATCATTGATTTGTTGATATCTTATCTATTTAACAAATAGATTTCATTTGGCTATGGAACCATACTCTAATAATGCACAGATGATGCAAAAATATTATTTGAACAAAGGAATACCTGCCAAGCGGCATATATCTTCATTCTTATCGCATTTTGTGACATTTCTGTCACTATCAGAGTACAGACCCATGACCAAAAGAGATACTAACTTCTGGACTTCTGCCTGAATGTACATTACAGTAATTACTGGTAGTAAGCTAAATAATAGTTGAAAACTTTGACATCTACCACAGTGTTTCCGATCCAGATAACATTCCTGTGACTAAACAGCTTAGAATAAACTACTGGTGGAGTTAACTCGGTGAATTGTGACATAAAACACAAAGTTAGAAAAAACCTTCTATTCCTTCCTGAAAGAGCAAAAACAATCTCAATTGCTGCTGTAAGTCCATTCTAGTGAACTGAAAAGCTTAGATGTCCAATCTGAGCATGAGTTTTAGACAGTTTTAGTTTTTGTATTGATAACCAATAGGTGTGAGTCGAAACTTATCCTCAGTAAATGATTACAAAGCCTTATGCATACCCTTTTTATTTTAAATTAAACTTGATGCCTTTTTGATATCTATTTTCAAGGAAAGACCTGAGAAACCTTTTTGTTAATCTCAACAAACGCATTGAGGAAATTAAAAGAAATGGGATTTGGGTTGATGGCAAGCACTATCATGTGCGATTCAAAGGTACGTATTGTTTAGTTATTTTGTAGTTTGCAACCATGTCGGATGTCAATAATTTTAAGTTGATAACATGACCGTGTTACTGAAATTTCTCCCAATTGCTAATTCAAAGACAATTACAGGTGTAAGGTCAACTGACAACAAAATTGATGTTAGGCATGTGGCATGTCCATGATTATGTGAAATAGATGTGAATGTAAGAAAATTGCTGCTGTCAGTGCTATTCAGTAAAGGTAAAAGTTGATTATAGCCATCTTGTGGGACATATAAACAGTAAAAACAAAAATAATGTGAAATTAATGAGTGCAAAAGAAGAACAGTAAGTAGCCCAGGGCACTTGAGGAACTGATTTGTACCTTGGCTCCTAATTAAATTCTGACTTTTGAAGCCTTTGGTTTCTTTGCAAACTGTCTTAGGGAACAGTCTTGTGTTTGTTTGGCAGGATAAAAACACTGTAATTTGAATTCTTATGAGGAAAAAGAGCTTAAAAAATTTTAAAAATAAGAATAATGTTTAATTTATTTTATAGTAACTCTAGACTACAAGGGTTTGCTGCTAATACTGGCAAGACTGGAGGATGGAGACTTCATCCTTGGAGGGCAAGGGCTAGCTGTTGAGTTTTGCATTTTTTGTATGGCATTAAGGTTAAGGTTAATTTACCATTTATAAAACAGGCAATATAATATTATTGTTTAATAAATATGCAAAACTGATAGTTGGCAAGTGGAAATCCCAAAACAATAAATCTTTTGAGCATGCTTTTGGCATTTATTATGCAACAACTCAGGTGATGACTACATGTAGATCATGCTTTTAGCCTCAGGGATGTCTGTGCATCCCAATTTGTGAGCAAATTTGTAGACAATGCACCTAATCTCTTAAAATTGTATGGTTGAGTTAAACATGCATTCAATATGTCCACCGTTTAATTCTGACTAAAAGCCAGACCCTGAGTAGTCACTACTGTGACTACATACATTAGCATTTCCATGCAGCTACCATGATAGGTAACCGACAACCAGCTATTATGACTGACTACTGCAATGAAGATTGCTGGCTTTTCAAAGTATGAAAATGACTAAAAGGCAACAGCCAATGAATGCTATCTTGAGTATTTGGCCACCTCCTTTTTTTGTGTAGCCTTACTGCATCAAAGGTAATGACAGCTCTGTGCAATTCTGATTAATGCTATTAACAATGTTTACATTATTTCCTAGGCTTGTGATTGTGATTTAGGAAGGCATGAGGTTTGTCTTGAGCATTTCCTTCAAGTGAAAGCAAACATCGGCAGGTAACTATTACAATAAAAAGATACAATGTGATTTGTGGTGGAAATCCACAGATTAGTTCTCTTATTCACTGTAAATGAATTTATTTGCCGCCAAATAAAAGTGTTTATGACTCCTACCCACTTTTATTAATTATTAAATGTAACTATCACAGTTTAACAACTAAGGTAAGCTAGGGAGGAATGGCAGTGAGCAGGGTTCAACCGGAGGGGGATGGAGTGTAATTTGTGCAACATAACAAAAGGATTGAGTAATAGTCACGAGACTATCTGATGACCTAACTAACAATAGATTGATTATTTGGCAATAGTCATGAGTTGAGACGGAAAAGTACATAGCCTCGTTTCCATTATGACCTATAAGATGATGCGTGTTCCTCGAGTTCGTCCTCTTTGTCTCCAGACCTAACACTCTGCGAGTTCAACGTCTGCATTTGACACGCCTGTTCCTGAAATATTTCTGATCTTCTCTCTTTGCTGAATCAGAGTTGAGTATATTCTCTTGTTTTAGTAGCTATCATGCCTAAACCCAAAGTTCTTATCCTGGGTCACTCCTTCGTCCGTCGTTTCGCGGCATTCATCGCCCAGGGCGTGGGTAAGAGGGTTAAAAATAATCTAGACTTAGCGGAGTCAGCTCAGTTAGCATTTCAAGGAGTTGGGGGTCGAACAGTGGACAAAATAAATGTATTCGAGCTTCAAAGGGTTAGGAAAGTACAACCCGATATTGTAATCTTGGAAATTGGTTCCAACGACCTTTGCCCTCGGGACGCCAAACCTGAGATTGTTGGTTCAAAAATAGAGACCCTGGTGCAGCATTTACATGCTCACTTCAACGTCAGATTTATTGTGGTTTGTCAAACAATTGCCCGTTCTGCTTGTCCATGCGACAACCCTTCATACAATGATCGTGTGGCCTTGCTTAACCAGTACCTTGACGTGGTTCGGGAGGCGATACCATTCACCGAATTTTGGCACCACAAGGGGCTTCGAAAGCCAAACATTTCAGTCCTCTTGAAGGATGGTGTTCACCTAAATAACCGGGGGCAATACGCTCTATATCGGAGTTACCGGGGTGCCATTTTATACGCACTTAAACGCGCTGCCATCAACGGCGCGGCGGGCCAAACAGGCACGCCACCAGCTTAAATTAGGTCCATTTCACACAACCCTGTTGTTTTGTAAGTACGTGTGTACATATTTATCTTTTTGAGACCATATGTTCTCAGCTTTTGTGGCCATTTAACATGTTCCTAGCGGCAGCTCCCATTTTGGGATTTGCCAAACATGTGGCCATTGTTATTGTATTGCGAAATTCACCTTGGGTGCTTCAGTGCACTTCTTCAGATATTTACTTTTGGGGCATACGGACCTGCTGGGTTTTAGTTGTACAATGCTCAGATTGCCTTACCTGTGATTACACAGTCTTCTAATACCGACATTCATTTACTTTCCTTTATTCTATACACCTTTTTCTTCTAGCCGTTTTTTTTTTTTTTTTTCTACCAGACAATATGATGACCCGTGGAAAAGCCCGTGTTGCTCCCGCTGTGCCTTCAGTTCCTGGGGTACACCCCCGCAAACGTGCTGCCAAATCGGCAAAACAAGCGAAAGGTGCGCCTACATCAAAACGTGCAAAGACGGGTTCGCCAGCCGAGGTTTCAAGGGTTGGGAGCGATCACCCCAGCCCACCGGTGCGTCGTCCCATCACCAGTGATCGTGAAGGCACCAGTAAAGCCAATACCCAGTTGGATATTGCTGCCATTGTCTCCGGCGCCGTTGTTGAAGGCCTCAAAGTTGCAGGAATTATCAAAGACACGCAAGGAAACCAAAAGGAGGACGCTAATCCAGCTGTTTCTGTACAGGAGTCAGTCGCAGCTGTGATTCAGGACATTACTGGTGAGAACAATCCACCACTAATAGATAGCAATAATTCTATTGGTTCTAATTCTTTAGTAATGCAACACATGGCCGAGGCTAATGACCGCCCTCAAATACTTCACACCCAAATTGGTGTCCCTCTTGCCTCTAGAATTTCGGAAAAGATTCAATCTAAAATTTGGGCGAATGAATACATTGATTTAGGGACGCTCTTACACAGAATATCTCCGAGTGATCATAAGTATAATTTCGTTGTTCAAACTACGCAGTCCAACGCTCGGCCGGTCATTAGTCTCGAGCCCGCTCAAAAAGCAAAACGGATTATAGCAATTGATCAATGGATCACCGCCTTTCAAACTTTTGTAGCTATTTACACTGTGCGATTCCCAATTGACGCACCAGCGTTAATGAAATACAGTGAGACAGTGCGGGACCTGGCGGCCAAAAACGCTCATTGGCGTTATTATGATGAAAATTTCCGTTTTTTGAGGCAAAAAACACTTTTCCCCTGGGACCAGATTCATTGGGAACTGTGGTTGCAGGCGCACCACATGCCAAAAGCGGCTCCTGTTGCTTCGTCGGACGCATGCAACAAAAATTTAAAATCGCCCTTTCTGTCCGGCTACTGCTGGAAATTTCACAGGGGGGAAAAATGTTCCGGCTGCAATTTCAGCCACGAATGTTTTAAATGTGGATCTCAGCATCCCGCCAACAAATGTGCCTTTCCAAAGTGAATATCACATCCAGCATCAACAACCATGCCACGAACAGCCACATCAACAGCTGTCCCTGGCAAACCAGCCACGCAGTCCCGCCCTGTCTCATCCAATGTCAACACCAATCAAAGTCGATAAACTGCAGGCGTACCTCCATAGATACCCTTTTAGAACGAGACAATACTTAATTGACGGCTTCCGTTTTGGTTTTTCTATTGATTATGTTGGACCTCGGATTAATTTTTCATCTAAAAATCTTGTCTCTGCGATTGCTAATCCAAGTGCCGTTGACGAAAAATTAGCCAATGAGATTAAACTAGGTAGAATAGTAGGTCCCTTTGAAAGGCAGCCTTTTCCAGTTTTTCATATCTCGCCTCTTGGCCTAATTCCTAAAAAAGTACCTGGGGAGTTTCGCTTAATTCATCATCTATCTTTCCCAGAGGGGCGTTCAATCAATTCACATATTCCAAAAATTGCATCCAGTGTTCATTATGCTAATATTGACGATGCGATTAGATTAGTAAGGCGCACAGGCAGGGGCTGTGCGCTTGCTAAAACTGATATAAAAAACGCATTTCGTCTTATTCCGGTCAGTCCCTCGGATTACAACCTGCTGGGTATTTGTTGGCGGGATAAATTTTATGTTGACAGGAATCTTGCCATGGGGCTCTCGAGTTCTTGTAAAATTTTCGAGTTTTTTAGCTCCGCTCTAGAATGGATAGCCTGTAATAAATTGCAGATACCAGGCATTTTGCATCTTTTAGATGACTTTCTTATCGTTAGCAATTCTATTTCATCCTGTGATAATGAGTTAAAAGCTTTCCTTTGGACATGTGATGAACTTGGTGTGCCAATGGCGCCTGAGAAAACAGTGGGGCCTAGCTGTGTTTTGTCCTTCGCGGGCATTGAACTATTTTAAACTATTAGACATTTTATATTTTTAGAAATTGTATTTAGCAGGGCCCCTCTGGATACCAGCCACTGTGCTGAATGGGCCACCCTGCATAAATAAAGTTTTACCTACCTACCTACCTACCTACTAGACACAACACTAATGGAAGCTCGACTTCCTAGTGACAAGCTTACTAAATGCCGTACTCTTATTCAAGATTTTATAACTAGGAAAAAAGTGACTTTGAAGGAATTACAATCTTTAATCGGTCTTCTTAATTTTACTTGTTCTGTTATCGTACCCGGCCGAACATTTGTGCGCCGTCTAATTAATTTAACGGTGGGGATTAAACGCCCCCGTTATTTTATACGTCTAAATCGTGAAACCATATCTGATCTTCAATTATGGCTTACTTTTCTAGAAGCCTACAATGGCAGATCCTTCTTTTTAGATTGTTTGGCTTTCATCTACAAAACTGCATCTTTACACCGATGCAGCAGGCTTGTTAGGTTACGGTGCAGTTTTTGGCTCGCACTGGTTTTACGGTAAATGGCCCGATCGCTGGATAGGTACAAATATAATAATTCTAGAAATGTTTCCTATCGTTGTAAGCATTTCCATATGGGCATCAAAACTAGAAAATAAGTGTATTTTGTTTCACACCGATAATCAAGGCTTAGTAGAAGTAATTAATAAGAAAACAACCAAAGATAAAAAGCTATTAGCTCTCTTGCAGGCACTTGTTTTGCAATGTTTAAAGCATAATATTCTATTTCGGGCTATTCACGTGCCTGGGGTGCTCAATGTCAAAGCTGATGCTCTATCGCGCTTACAGGTCACGAAATTCAAGTCCCTTGGCCAGGGCATGGATCGCGAACCGACGCTTGTTCCAGTGCCTCTTCTTCTGGAGAGTTGGCCTCTATAACTACAACGCTTTTAGCTGCTAGCTTAAATAAGGGTTCTACTGAAGTATACAAACGATCATGGAAACTATTTACAGATTGGGCACAATCTTTTTTAGGTGTCACAACATTAGTTTTACCTTTAACACCAGCTGTTGTAGCACTATATGTGTCACACCTTTATTCACTTAATTACGCTTGCTCAACTGTCACTAGTTATTTATCAGCTATTGGCTATGCTCACAAGCTAGCAGGAGTCAATGATCCAACAGAAACTGCAATCATTAGACAACTTCTCAAGGGTTATCGCAAGTTAGCTCCGTCGCACGATGTGCGTCTTCCAATTACATTACCGATATTAACGCGACTCATTGCCTCTTTTGAGCACACAACGGAGTCAGCGTATCAATTGCATATGTTATCAGCCATGTGCTCTTTAGCCTTTTTTGCATTTTTGTGTATTGGCGAGATCACAGTTAACAGTAGCAATCACAGTAATCTTATCATGCTTCCGCAGCTGGAGCAGTTACTCAACCGCCTAGGGCAGGTCACGGCCCTGCAGCTCACAATTTCTAAGTACAAACATAGTGATACCGGGCCCCCCTTTGTTATTTATATCTATAAAGAAGACTTATGTTGTCCAGTGAGAACTATATTAGATTTCATATCTACTAGAGGAACCGCCCGCGGTCCTTTGTTTTGTTGGCCAGACGGGGCGCCCATTGAAAGAAACTTTTTTGTGGAGCAACTCAATAGGGCACTTCGCTTTTGTAAGCTCGATCCTGCTTTGTACAAATCGCACAGTTTTCGAATAGGAGCAGCCACTTGGGCTGCGGCCAAAGGTTTTACCGACACACAGATCCGCCAGTTAGGAAGGTGGAAATCTAACGCCTTTCTCCAGTATATTCGTACACCTAGCCTATCGACCAAGGTAGTTTCTTTACAAGTTTAGTCCACACGCAGGTGACGTGGTTATTTGCTGTTTATATACAATCACGTCAATCATTATTTGGTCACCAGTCCTCGGGTGGGGCGGGCCTCCCTTCTGGAGGCTTCTGGCCGTTTTTCTCGTGCCCTCACCTTTGCTAGAGCTTTACGAACGAAATAATCATTCCTAATTAGTTTTATTTGACTATGTATAATTTAATCAATAAAGCAGCCACCTCGTGTGGCCAAAATTTATCCCAACACTGGATCTGGATTACATTTTTGGGGGCGCTCTTTGCAAACAAAGCTCGGCTGTTGACCAAATACTTGACTATAGTTTTTTCATTAAGTTGTATTTAATTGCATCTGGGAAAGGAGACATAAATGAATTTATTTGCCGCCAAATAAAAGTGTTTATGACTCCTACCCACTTTTATTAATTATTAAATGTAACTATCACAGTTTAACAACTAAGGTAAGCTAGGGAGGAATGGCAGTGAGCAGGGTTCAACCGGAGGGGGATGGAGTGTAATTTGTGCAACGTAACAAAAGGATTGAGTAATAGTCACGAGACTATCTGATGACCTAACTAACAATAGATTGATTATTTGGCAATAGTCACGAGTTGAGACGGAAAAGTACATAGCCTCGTTTCCATTGAGACCTATAAGATGATGCGTGTTCCTCGAGTTCGTCCTCTTTGTCTCCAGACCTAACACTCTGCGAGTTCAACCCTCCTCCCTTCCTCCACCTCGTATATTTTTTATTTCTTTGTATTGGGTATTTTATCGTGGGCCTGCCGTTTTTCTCGTGCCCTCACCTTTGCTAGAGCTTTACGAATGAAATAATCGTTCCTAATTAGTTTTACTTGACTATGTATAATTTAATCAATAAAGTGGCCACCTCGTGTGGCCAAAATTTATCCCAACACTGGATCTGGATTACATTTTTTGGGGGCGCTCTTTGCAAACAAAGCTCGGCTGTTGACCAAATACTTGACTATAGTTTTTTCATTAAGTTGTATTTAATTGCATCTGGGAAAGGAGACATAAAGATTTATTTGTGATTTTAGTAATGCACATTTTTGTGGAGAGAGAGATTTAAACCAGAGTACCCTTTTGGCCATTAGGATGAGAACCATCAATAAATTCAACCCACAGAATTATGAGAACCTGGCCCTGCAAGTGTTATATTTTCTTTGTCTGCTTTGTTTCACATGATACGATTAAAAGACCAGTAGGTTTTACTTTTGCTTTCCCTCTTACCTGTTTTTTTTTTGTAGATTAATTGCTTTTGATTGATCTACATGTATGGCAGTGATCCTTTTACCTGTTTTTAGTTTTAAAGATTGAGAGATGACCTGACATGCCTACTTGATGAGGATTTGTCTTCTCTGTCTTTGTGCTTTGCATTGTGAGATGCACAATACTGAGCAGATTTGGGAAAGTGTTGGTCTTCTGGCCTACGAAATTGGTTCTCTGCAAGAGTTTAATGATGAACTATCAAAGTAGACTGGATCATGGTAAAATTGAGACCTGGACAGCAAACAGCTCCTGGTAGAAACAACATTTCTTTTGCCTGTTGTTCAGGTCAGTTACACAGTATTACATATTATTAACCATTCATCCAAAGTGTATTTTCATATTGAGAGAGCCTTGCCTTAGAGACTAAAGGCAATTTTAAAAATGGCTTGTTTTGGGGTGTTACTTAATTTTGCTATGGGAGTGGGAGGTCATGGAGAAAAAGAAACATACCTTTCCTGATTTTTGTAAACTAGTTTAAAAAATGTTTGTAAGACAATCAGATCTGTCCCTTGAATTCAAATTGCAGTCATGAAATTTACCTGTTTTGTAGTCACAGTAATTTTTACCACTTCTCAACATGCATTGAAAGTTTAAATCATTGTAAGGCAAAAAAATTATAATATATTATTTTTTTCATTTTTTTTCCAGGAAGTTCTGGTACTGAACGTCAGTTCAAGGAAGACAAAACAGAAAAGGTTACGTGACAAGAAGACAAAACAGAGAAGGTTCAGTGACAAGAAGACAAGACAGAGAAGGTTCTTTTAGGAGCCCCCGCGGAAAAAAAAATTAAAAAATGAAATAAAAATCCTGTAGGTCAAGCATTTGACATTGCACTCTGCAGGTAACAGACAAAACGGCTTCTTTAGGAGCCACCACATACAACCAAAGTTATGATCAACGATGGGCTGGTAGAAATTTATTTGGTTTGAGTGAGGAGGATTTTCTAATGCCACTAAGTACTTTTTGACGATGCAACAGAAACACTAGGTGGCACACCCGTGACTCTGAGTTAGACACCATGGCATTATGAAATCACCTTGATTCTAATAAAGGGTTGATTTTTTCAGTCTGAACTTGTGGGTCTTTGATAATGCCATGGTGTCTAGAACTCCTAAGTGCTTTTTGATAATGCAACAGAAACACTAGGTGGCACGCCCGTGACTCTGTGAGTTAGACGCCATGGCATTATGAAATCACCTTGATTCCGATAAAGGGTTTATTTTTTCAGTCTGAACTTGTGGGTCTTTGATAATACCATGGTGTCTAGAACTCCTAAGTGCTTTTTGATAATGCAACAGAAACACTAGGTGGCACGCCCGTGACACTGTGAGTTAGACGCCATGGCATTATGAAATCACCTTGATTCTGATAAAGGGTTTATTTTTTCAGTCTGAACTTGTGGGTCTTTGATAATACCATGGTATCTAGAACTCCTAAGTGCTTTTTGATAATGCAACAGAAACACTAGGTGGCATGCCTGTGACTCTGTGAGTTAGACGCCAAGGCATTATGAAATCACCTTCATTCTAATAAAAGGGCTTATTTTTTCAGTCGGAACTTGTGGGTCTTTGATAATGCCATGGTGTCTAGAACTTCTAAGTGCTTTTTAACAATGCAACAGAAACACTAGGTGGCACACCCGTGATTGTGTGAGTAAGATGCCATGGCATTGTTAAATCATCTTCAACAACAACAACACGAAACAAAACACGTTTATTTACCATTCTCATCAAGAGTTCTCTTTTTTAGTTTACAAGCCTGTTCAATAATGCCATGATGTCGTGGAGCACTGAGTACTGACAAGGGGAAGAAATATCCTGCCACCCTGGATTCTAGGAAAAAATTTCTTGCTGCCCAGAAATCACCCACCTCCCCCCCTCCCCTCAAAAGTTAAATGGGCCTCTAAATTATAAATACCTCGAACAGCACACACCACAACTGTCACTCTTGTCACACAAAGACATTTTACCACCTTAGCAGTTGTGTTTTCTCTCTGAGTTCACTAAAAATGCATGTTACGGGTACATAGGACTTGAGAAAGGTTGTGATAATCATAACCTTAAACTTTTGGAGTCTTGGATTAATGAATTTAATGGCCCTACTGTTTGTGCAGATGCTCGCAACTCAAATTGTTCACGTATATTGCTATGAATACAATGCCTGGCTTGAAACCTAGCTTAAACTGCAGCGATGGTAATAATATTATTCGTGGTTTTTAATTTTACCTGGTAAATGCGGATGGAAAGTTGAATTCAGGCGTTCGCTTAATCCTGAAAGCCACATCTTGTATCCTGCGTGGTTTTCACGGTCCCGCGAGTTTCTCGCTTGGGGCAACTCGACTCCAGTTAGCTCAAATATTGCTCAGGTTAGCCTGAATAAAGCATGTTACACATGTTCTGAATAAGGGTGATGGAAACATTGACTCAGACTCATTTGACTCTTCACTCTCCTACTCACAAGGTTGGGTTCAAGTACTGACAACTGAACAGAAAGGGGAACATACACGGTTTCCGTCTATTTATGAGTGCTTTATTGTTAAATAGAAAAACATGGTCAGCAAGTGCACTGTTACTCTATCAGTTAATCAATTGTTAAGGAATTTTCTGTTCCTGAGGGAAAATGCGCAACATTTCTCTTGATTTCTCGCACAATCGCAAACGATTGTAATTTCTAATTATTACCGCGCTTTGGCGAGTAGAGGAGATGGAAAACAGTTAAATGTTTAATTAACCAGTTTGGAAAGAATTTGCGATTACTCTCCAAACGGCTGAACTGTTTTGTTATAATTTTTTTAGCACGCCACAAGGTGAAAACGCCATTTTCAACATCTTGTGCATCTCCTATGTCGTCATTTGGCTTTTATTGCCGGTTTTGTGGCGTTTTTCAAGCAGTATTTGACTCAGAAATATTGAATGTAAATGTCGGAACTGGGGAGAAACATGAAAACACTTTTACGCAATATTTTGTGTGACGAAATGGATGAGTGAATACTTGGGCGGCAGTTTTGGGTTTATCGTAACCAATAAATAGCGAGCTCCGCGAGATTGATATGCTGTATATAAAAACAACAATGAAGGGTTTTTCATTTTTTCGAACATTTGCCGGCTTGTTCTCGCTTCAATTCGCAAAGCGCTTCGCTAAATTATTATTAAATAAAATCGAGAAGTGTGTACTTCAATGAGTTGATTTTTTTCTTTTGTATTGTATGACATCCATTCTTTTATTTTCAGCTCTGGCTTCTATCGCCGCACGAGTCAAAAACTTCAAATGCCGGACGTATATTTTTGGCTCAAACCAAACTCCAACTGCAAGAGCGTTGACAATGGCAATCAATATCAAGTTTCTCTACGCTCTACGATTGGCTTAAACAATGAAATCAATTAATTATATTTTGAAACATTTAATTAGATCAATGTTAGCGTCTGTAGCAACTATGGCTTCAAGCGGCGAGCCAAAAAATACTCTATGCGGCTCCTCATGACCCTGGGTCCCACTGCACAAGCTACCAACAAAAAAAAGATCAGAAGGTTTCAGCTGACAAATAATGGAAATCCACAAAAAGTACAAAATTAGGAGAAGGAAGCTTCGTTTAAACAGGTTTCAATAAGTGGTCAGAGACAAAAACAGGGAAGGACTTAGCTATGAACAAAATATTGGTCTCAACCTGGTCCTGGAGGCCTGTACACAAAACAACAGCTACAAAATTCTATAGAAGGTAAACAAAAACACTTGTAAAACTGAGCTAAAGAAATGTGAACAACTGCTCTTTTCTTCAGTTGGGCCTCTATGCAAGAAAATACTCTTTGATCCTCAAAAACACATACAAATTTGTTTTATTTGATATTGAAACAAGTTCAACAACAAGAAGAACTGAACTGCTCCAACTCTCCATGATTACAGACGACGGACAACACTCATTCTCCTAATACATTTGTCTTGAATGCTGTATGACAAACTACTGCAACTGCTGCTCACAACATCACTGTGAGATTTTCTGGGGATCAAAGAGTTTTATGCAAAGCTGGAAACCCTGTCCCAGACAAGCCTTTACAAACCTGCCTTCATTCGTTCACGCAATTTTCAGATGTTTGTTCTTCAAGTTCCGTTGATTACTTGATCCTTTTAGGTCACAATGCTTCTGCTTTTGATACACCAAGACTTCTCCTTAATGGAGGCCCTACCTTTACAAGTGATCTTAACGAAATGAAAGTGTTGTTTGGCAATAGTCTGCTGATACCCAAGGTCCTGCAAGATAACCCAAACAGCCCTTTGCAGGCTGCAACTAACAAGTTGGGCAATGTTTATGTGACCCTGTTTTCTAACAAGTTTGATGCTCATGATGCTTTGGAAGATGTCAAAGCCCTCAGAAAAATCCACTTTACCGCTCCACTGCTAGTTCCAAACGAGACACTGGTTAGTCACAGCCAATGTACATTGCCAAATAATGCCTTTGACCAAGCCACTTCTTGGAACAGTGACAAGATACCATCTAGTCGTACGACAGAAAGCTTTATTCTACTGACCGAGGCTGGAAAGAATCGCTTTCGATGAGCATGATCCAGAAGATGGCAGATGCTGGTCTTTCTTACTACACACTCCAAGCTTGTTACGATAAACATGGCTCGAACAGATTGTACGGGGTACCTGCTCTGGCACAACCACCAACTCAACATGTCATGCAGAATCGGTTTCCCCAAGAGTGACAGCCAACAAGAGGATTCTTTCTGTGATACTTTAACATTTCCAAAAGTCGTAACAGTAAGCAATATGAATCTTAGGCATTGATTATCTTCTGGAATGTTTAACTCCACAGAACAACGCAAAACGCTCTTGTTCATTAAATGAGAACGTGGGGAGCTCGTCTCAAAATAAAGCTTGTTTAATTTGGTGATCTAATATCATGAAAGTTAGATAGGTGACCTACCATGATTTTTCGTATGAAAAAATTATTATTTCGCATTTATTAAGTAAATTTAAAAGAAAAATCTAGTGGAATTTTTATTTCAACTTCCTGCAGCTCTTTTATAAATAAATCAAGTTCTACTAGATAGTTTTTTCTCGTATCACGTGTTAGACTAGAGAATTTAATGGGGTTTTCAAAAATTGAAAAAATACTAGGTCACCACATTAGGTTTTAAAGGGTCTTTTTGCAGCACTGTACCGTTACCATGGCAACCTTGGGACATTGCAAACACCCTTAAAACATTGTACGATAATAGTTTTATTCAGATGACAAACATTGCTCTTCTGATAGGGAGTACACAAGATAGGGATTACAGTGTTGTAATCTTTCTTCATTGGACACACTTTTAATTGCAGAAAACCCTTTCAAGTCCTCCTTAAAAGTGTCAAATTTTTTGTGATAAACTAAACGTTTTGGGCTTGGCTGTTCTTCAGTAGGGCTAAATCAATCCACCTATTGATGAAGAGCTAAGCCCAAAATGTTTAGTTTATCAGAAAAAAATGACACTTTTGAGAGCAGTTTAAGCCTTATACACAAGAAATCTTGTATACTGACAGCTATTTTACACCTTCTTTCATTTTGTACTTACCACATGGTAGGCAATTCAATGACGACTATAGTAAAACCAATACCATATTTATATTTGCACATTTTGTAGTTCAGAGCGGATATTCTTGAGAGTTAAGTATTTATGCGTGATCGTGGGTCTAAACAAGGAAGAGTCAATCTTGAGGGCAAAACAGGTAATTTTAACTACATCCATTTTAAAGGTGTCAGTGCCAGGTACCTGATTTGCAACTTGCCTCATCTGTTGTTGTTGTTTTAAGCTATGTAGTGTTTGTTTCTTTGTTTTAGAACTTAAATCATTTGTAGAGGAGCATAAAGAACACTGGGCTAATAAACTTGAACTAGAACTAGATCAATGTCACGGAACACTTCAGGGGCCAAAACAGAAAAAGAGGAAAAGATGCCAGAAAATGCCACAAGCAGATGTCAGTGATAACTTCTCAAAATTTGCAGCAGAGCTTCAAATTGAGTTATTTATCAAAGTACACGTTTAGTGATTTTTAAGTAATACCATAATGTCAGTCAAAAACTTAACTACTGGGAGAATCATGCAGACCTTTTTAACAAATTCACCTAGTTAGCACTATAAGAAAATGTATGGATACCAGTCAGGAGAATTTGTATTTTGACTCTAGTGGTTAAAGGGTTGATGTGTCAAATGCATATAGCCAAGGAAAATCCCCTACTAATTTGGGGACACAAAATAAGTACAAAACACAAAAAAAGCAAATTGAAAATATTAGTGCTTCTGATTATGCATCTGACACTGACTTTCTCTTATTAAAATCCTCCTTAAGATTCTTAAAGTTCCTCTTATGTTAGTGAATCAAGTACTCACCGACTGGTATGCAACCATGCTTCTGTCCCTATGATATGCATTTCATCAAGTAAGTGACTGCATTTATTCAGGCAGGTTACTAGTCAAATCAATTAATTAATTGCAGACTTACATGTAATCAAGTTGTCCCATGTTACATTTTTACTTTCTCTCTTGGAAACCACAACATGCAGTGCTTAGTTTGGCCATTTTGCTGGATGTAACAGGTGTTACTCTTTTAATAACTGGACAAAAGTGAAAAAAACAACAGCATGAGGAGATACATTAGAATTTATGCCTTTGTTACACCTGTGTTATTACCGTTGAGAAACTTTACCTATTGCAACCAAATTGGGAATTCATCAACTGAACAGTTATTGATCTTTTAGTTGACATGGTGAAAATTTTTTTTCCTTTTTTCAACAGTTCCTGTCTGTGCATCACAGGAAAAGATATTTTACAGAGTAGTTTTCATGACTAACAGAAAGTCTGAGAAGCTATAATAAAATGAATAAATTCATGAAATACTTATCAGAGTGCAAGTTGAAGCTAAGCAATTATCATAAATTATTAAGTAAATTGTATGGTTTTTCATTTATTAACCTCTGTTTATTAGATTACAAATGCTGCCCGCTTTAGGAGCGACGTTCTCGTTTTTTTCTCTTAGTACACGTACTTTCTGTACTAACGGATTGCCTTCTAGCTCAGTGTCTTTTAGTTGTCTTTAATTTATGGGTAACGGCCGTACGAACGTGGCAACTCCTTATGAAAGGAAATTGAAGAACATAAGGGCCGTACGAACGTACTAACTCCATATGAAAGGGAACTGAAGAACGTAAGGGCCGTACAAACGTACTAACTCCATATGAAAGGGAACTGAAGAACGTAAGGGCCGTACGAACGTACTAACTCCATATGAAAGGGAATTGAAGAACATAAAAGGGACGAGCTTTAATACTTACTAACGACTTTCTAACTTGATGGCTTAATATACGTTGTTTTTGCCGTACTTACATACTAGCGTTTCTAAGGTACGAGCTCATTTTACAAGTGTCCGTACTAACGTACTTGCGAACTTCACGGCTTTTGTTGTTTTTGCCGTACTTACGTACTAGCGTTTCTAAGGTACGAGCTCATTTTACAATTGTCCGTACTAACGTACTTACGAACTACACGGCTTTTAATATACATTGTTTTTGCCGTACTTACGTACTAGCGTTTCTAAGGTACGAGCTCATTTTACAATTGTCCGTACTAACGTACTTACGAACTACACGGCTTTTAATATACATTGTTTTTGCCGTACTTACGTACTAGCGTTTCTAAGGTACGAGCTCATTTTACAATTGTCCGTACTAACGTACTTACGAACTACACGGCTTTTAATATACATTGTTTTTGCCGTACTTACGTACTAGCGTTTCTAAGGTACGAGCTCATTTTACAATTGTCCGTACTAACGTACTTACGAACTACACGGCTTTTAATATACATTGTTTTTGCCGTACTTACGTACTAGCGTTTCTAAGGTACGAGCTCATTTTACAATTGTCCGTACTAACGTACTTGCGAACTTCACGGCTTTTGTTGTTTTTGCCGTACTTACGTACTAGCGTTTCTAAGGTACGAGCTCATTTTACAATTGTCCATACTAACGTACTGGCGAACTTCACGGCTTTTAATATACGTTGTTTTTGCCGTACTTACGTACTAGCGTTTCTAGTACAAAGATTTTGGAGGGAGGAGGGGAATTTGTAGAATTGTGCGTACCTCTGGATATTTGTGGCTCTGCAGTCGGTGAAAATCTCATTTCATGTCAGTTGACTTGTCACCTTTTTTTGACATGAATAAAACGTCAAAGCGATCAATGATAATAGTAACAGTATTAGAAATAGTAATAACATGATCACCCGAAAGTGGCTTTATTAGGTGTTAGCTATTCCTCGCCTTGATACATTCAAGGTATGTCTACTAAACAATTGACCGACGATATCGCCAAGAAATCAAAGTTTGACACCAATTTCTAACAACTGATGCTTTGGAACTTATTACGGACAATTTGCTTTGTTCCGAGTCGATCAGCGCACGTATCCTTTTCTAAATTTAATACGAACACCAGTTACTACGGACAATGGACACTGTCCGGTGGAGGTCGAGTGGCATGCTCTCACTCCGCAAAGTTTAACCTTAAACTACACCTCACATTGTTGGGTAAAACCTGCTATTCAAATACATTGTTTTACACTTAATAATATTATCATCTGGCGTTATAACATGAAAACGTTATCATTTAAATAGTCTTTAACGTGAATGAATAGAAAACCCATATAAAACATTTCTTTTTCCCTGAACTAAACCTGTTATTGAATGGTGGAATAATGTTAATTTTTTGGTATAATCTAAGGTTCCCTGCGCTTGTGGATCAATTCAGATGAATGGTATATAGTCAGGAGAATTAAGTGTGAATTACGATTTCATATCTTCCTTGATATCTACGCGGTAATCTGAAGGCATGTTATACTAATTTCCAAAACAGACAGGCTTCATTATACGAATGTCTCACATTTACTGTATATAATAATTTTGTTATTAAGTAGAATTGAATCATCATTCAGCTTAGGTGAAAACGCTAAAACGTTAGCAAAAATGACCTTTAATGTAAAAATTAAAGCTGCATTAAATTGACACTTATGAACATAAGGCATGGAAAAGTGATTGATCTGCTGCCCCTTGCTAATCAGAACCATTACGTTTTGTGACTCAGGCATAACTTCCCCCGCTAGCTATATGCACGGATGTCGATATTGAGGTTACTCTAAAATAAGTGAGAAAGGAATTTGACTTCTATCGAGCTATTTGATCGGATTATTAGACATTCCCCGATCTATAGCAAAAGAGGCGGTACCAGTGCCAAATCTATGCCTATTGTCACGAGTGGAGTCCAGCCCACATGACGGTATTGAGAGAGAAAGGAGATCGGCAAATAAGCTCCTAGAAAGTCTGACACCACTCCAAGTTGCTACCAATCTGGTTACCAATAGGAGTGAAAACAAAATTTGGTGAATAAATTTTCTAATTCGGCAGCCAGAGTATTGTTTCACCAATAATTATACCATCCTGTCACTGAAGCCAGCCCCACTGAGCTTGCGACAGTATACACACTGCTTCAAACATCTCTGTATATTGCTCACCAATTGAACCATTGCACAGTTATTTTTGATCTTGATCACGCAATTTATGCAGGCACTGGAGGTCATTTGGCTTAAACAATAGCAGGTAAGTCGACATTTATTTGGAAGACTCTCTTCCAAATAAATGTCGCCTTCATGGTATCCGTGGGAAAACGGTTTTGAGATACTGGTATTGCTGAGATACTCACCGGATGTGGCCTTGCTGGCTCTGTTTCTTTCGTCTGAAGGCATTTTGAGCGTGATGTGCGTACACCTAAGGAAAAAATCTTACCTATGAAAATTTCGGTTCAGTGGAAATTTGCATGATTCTCCAAGTGATATTCATGGTTGCACTCTTTGCTACATAAGTAATTTCCTTGCGTGAGATCTGCAAAACTAGATATGGGAGAATTTCGCTGAAGGTAGACCGTAGATGCAGCCTTTCCATCTATCTGGGCGGTACTCCGAGGAAAGCAAGGATAAGCATTGAAGGCGTCCTGGGAGAAGTACTCAGTGTAAGAGTCGTCGTTGCTGGTCTATTTCATTCCCACTACCCGTGAATGCATCTGAAATTCCCTCTAAATTCCTTGTGCCGTCAATATGATGCTGTCATTACATAGTACCAAAGGAACAATGCCCATTACCATTGATCGTAACACCCTTGCAAGATACTTAACCCTGAGGCGTACCACCTATTACTAGATGGCGATTTTAGTTTGCTTACTGGTCATTGGTCAAACTGACATATCGATCTTCAAGAGTTCCTGACCCACGAGCCTCGTGTGTTCCCATGGTCTCTGACTTTGTCAGATGGATCACTTGGTAAGTCCAGCTAAATAGCCCTCTTCTCTTCCCTAGCGAATCTCCTCATTGACTTTCTAGTTTACCTTTATGCTGCAGGTGTTATTTGATTTTTTAAATTTTCTTTTCCAATTTGCTTTTTTGCTGAGTACGTTGGTTGTACATGCTTTTTTGAAACAAATGTGCGAAATGTGCCACATGTCTTGACGAGTTTTTGTTTACAATCCCATTAGAGTTCGTTGCACTACAGTGGAGAGGTAAAAGCTTTGACCGGTTTTACAGATGTGTTTTACGTCCGTTTTTAAACATTTCATGTTCATGTTGCACGTTTTTAAGTGTACAAAGCACGGAACGAAAGCTGGACGAAATTGTCTGAGCCAAACTGCAGCCAATTTTCTAAAACCTAAAAAGCAAAAGAATAGGGTGGCAGTCACTGCGCTTAAATAGGTACTTCTTGAAGTGTTACTGGCACTGGCATCAGTTAGACCTTATTATAGTCAGACAAGCGGCCCTCAAATCTGTACTCCATACGCACTCATATCACAGCGCTGACTGCGACGAACTACTCCGCCAGTGTTGGGAAGAGGGATCCGTCCCAAAGAAATGCGTGATGCCAGGATATTAACCTTGAATAAGAACAAAGGAGATGGGAGTGAATGTAACAACTATCGTGGAATATCTCTACTCAGCAGAAACTGACTGAGCGCATCTATCCAGAGTCCCAATGTGGCTTCAGGTCCTGGTCCAAGATCCACCATTGACATGATATTCTTCTTACGCTAACTCCAGCAGAAACGCAGAGAACAGCAAAGGCCTTATACATGGCCTTTGATTACCTCACCAAGGCTTTTGACCTCGTCAGCAGAGATGGGTTATTCCAGATCCTACTGAAGATAGGGTGCCCTCCGAAGCTTCTCAGCATCATCAAGTCTTTCCATGAGAATACGCAAGGGACGGTGCAGTACGTTCGCAATCTATCAGACAGCTTCAACATACAAAATAGAGTAAAGTAAGGCTGTGTCTTGGTCCAACCCTTTTTGGCATCTTTTTCTCCGTGCTCCTAAAGCAAGCCTTCGGCTAGTCGTCAGGGGGTATCTGCCTGCACACCAGGTCAGATGGACAACTGTTCAACCTGTCCAGATTAAAACCCAGAACCAAAATCCACAAGACCTTAATTCGTGGTATGGTCTTTACTAATGCTGCTGCACTCACCAATCACTCTAAACAACACCTTCGATGTCCGCTAGACCGCTTCTCCAAAGCATGTGATGATTTTGGACTTATCAGTCTAAAAACGACTAAGGTAATGACACAAGGGGTAGGGGATCAGCCAGTCATCACTATCAAAGATTAGCAATTTGAATTTGTGCTCAAGTTCAAGTATGTCGACTCCACCATGACTGAGAACTTCTCTCTCGATAGTGAAATCAACAGTCGCATCGGGCAGGCTTCTTCAAACCTCTCCCAACTTTCCACTTGCGCATGGCAGAACCAAAATCTGACCACAAAGACCACAGCTGCAGTATGCAATGCCTGTGTAATCAGGCAATCAGCACATTACTTTACGACAGTGAAGCATGGACGACACATGCCAAGCAGCAGAAGAAAGTCAACAACTTTCATCTCCGCTCTTTAATCCGCATCCTAGACATTTGCTTCAAAAGCGCCCATCCCCTCGAGATTTCACCAAGAGCATGCTCGATAGTGACCCTAACCATCTCTTTCCTACATTGCCGGCCAAGTGGAAATTTAAGCTGGCAGATCTCACGGCTGTTTTTCATGTAAACGTCGCAAATCTCAGATGTTTTTCATCGCACCAAGCAAGTTTACTGAAGGAGAGTGGTAATTTAGATCGCAAATCTCACAGATGTTTTTTTAAACAGCAACTTTACCGGAGGAAAATTTTGCTTCAAAAGATCCCATCGCTTCCAGATTTCACTTATAGTTCATATTTGAAGATGGCAAACGAATATTTCTCATCGCGGCCCGTCAATAACACGGTAAAACAATGAAGCCAAACTCCATGAAATCGTTTTGGTAGTAACACGACCTAAACAACTACAGTGACATAGAAAAAAGGTCAGAAATGAAGCCAGGGAAGGCTTTTCCATTGGGAGCAAGTGAGCCGGGCACTTTGACACAACATTGTCACTATAACTACAAATATTAAAACAAACCAAATTCTGTTATCCCTATTATCAATTAAATTTTTTCGGGATTTTCGCGAGGTAAAAGAAATCTCGGAATCCTCAAGGATGCTAGCAGGCGCTAAATATCTTGATACCCTACGTTGAATCGATGTTGAAAGTCCAACCCCAAGTCACGTTTCATTGTGCTCCGTAACTTGCGAGCTTCATTTCTTCAACAAGTGCCACACTTTAATTGCTTTGCGACCGGTTTTGGGTTCAAAAATCCTTCGTTAGGCGGGTTTTACAGAAATAGGACGAAGGAGTTAATAGAAACTTTGGTCAACGGCCTATAGTGGAACCCCGTCGGCCTTATGTTCTTTTTATTATTTTGTTTTGTGTTTGCGCGAATTCCATGTGTTAATCGGGCAAAGTTCAGTTTTTTTTTTAACGCTGACAGATATTTTACGCAACCGGCAAACATTTGAGCCCAGTGTTGCTAGGTGTGTCTCATTTCCGTTTGTTCAGAGCGGCTGAAAACAGTTATCGTTTAGGGCTGTTGCCTAACGAAACTGCGTCATCATCCATGCATATATTGTTGTATTAAATTTTTTGCTTCTTTTTACTGGAATCATGTTCTCTTCTCTTTCTGCCATGGCACAGTTTTTTTCCACTGATAAGCGCACTCGACTCATGCAGCCATACTGTTCACGCAGTGCCAGGTACGGTCACGTACGAGGAACACAGGGTGGCTCTTATTTTCTCGCCTAATCAATGGCAACCCACCCAGGTATTAAAACACGGGTGACCTTTGCGACGACTACACATTTCTATCGGACCATCATGTCGAAACGATCTCCGGTGAAGTCTCTTTCCGTTAGAGACAGAAAAGATGGTAAACGATCTCTCCACGTCAAACGTGGAGAGAAAAATTACGAGTCCGTTGCAAACTTCTTTTTTGAGGTGATTGGATTCATTAGATGTCCATCAGAATTTCAAAGAATGAACGGCTACCTCCTTGAAGTTACCAGGAGCAGCGATGGAATCACCATGTGAGTATTAAAAAAGCTTTTTTAACTGCTTATTTATTCATTTTCTGAAAAACCTTCATTTGGGGTTGCTTGTCAATGAAATTACTGAGCTAATGGCATCACACCAAGAGGAACAAGAAAGTCTGTTCTTCGAAAACTAAGACCAACCTCAGATAAGATCTGATAAATAACTGGCACGTAAGTCTCACTGTGAAAGTAATTTTAAATGGCATTACAGTTTGAAGAAAATACTGGCAAGATTTCTCGTTCCTTTATTGCAGAGTTCTGAGTGATATGATTACTTTTATCCACTTCGAGATATTACATTTATTGGCAACAGAATATTTCGAAGCTGTTTTTGACGCCGCCTTACCAGCTGTTTTAACGCAAGCCAGGATTTCGTCTCTAATTCGACAAAATAATCAGTACTGTGATATGAGAAGCGTGATTCATCGTGTTCATGTATGTATGTCTGTTAAAACAAGCACCGAACGTGAGATTTACCCGAAACAAGAACCCTAAAAGGTTTCAGTGTGGCGTTCTGTACTAGTTTTTATTTTGAAGAATACTTCACACCTATCCATTGAAATGCTTGGTGTTGACTAACAGTAGCTCGGACTGCGCAACCTGAATAACCTTTTAAACCAAGTGTATTATTCTTCTCTTAGGCGTTGTTACGTAACTTGCGAGGAGATGGGCAACACTAAGGCAGTGCGCAATGCCATTAACCGCACGTTTTCAGCCATGGGGTGTGTGTTCTGGAATGACGTTACGGACAAACAGTTAAACGAATACTGGATGAAGGTGCTGGACCAGTATCTCGAACGTCCACAGCATCTACAAAATATAAAGAAGGCAGCTCTCTACTTGGATAGACAAGATGGAGATGTCTACATCATCAGTGAAAATATCCAGGTAGGCAAATTTCCTTCCTGGTAATTTTGCACTTAGGGGTAGTAATATCTTTTACGCGTATGGCCTTTGTTTGTTGTTGAGGATGATGTGTCGATGAACGAGGGTCAAGTAAATTGAATTACGGCCCATCAAAAGCATAGACAATAACTTCGAGAGTTTTCTTTTTGATCGTACCATGCCTTTTTGGGTGACTATTATAAAATCGTTTTTATGAACGTCGCTTATAATGGAACCTACGCAATACCATTAAACTATGATTAAAATATCAAAAAAGTCTCACACATTTTGGCACGTTCACAAACATGGAACATTTGGGCCAAGTTTCGTAAAAAATTTGTCACATGTACATCCCTTTCTTAATTCGCTTGAAGCAAGGAAACTCTCCCCAAAATAAAGGCTGTGTTTTCTATTGTGAAAGCATTCAAGGCTTGGCGCACCTCATCACAACAACTGTCAACGCAGTCCCCGATAAATGAAACACACGTTCCCGACCCCTGAGGGCTCCTCACTAAAAATAAGTCAAGCCACCTTGAAATTAATTTGCCGTAATTGGAAAATAGAGGTTCAAGAGAAACGAATCCTAAACAGAAAAAATCGGCCGAACTGAACTCCGAAGCAAAACATTTTCTAGCGGCGATTTATGCGACTACCGCTTCAGACCTTTGCCACAGAGGTTTCTGAATGCTGTCAATATCTCTGGGGGTGGGGTCAAGTGCAACTGTCCTGCCACCAATTAAAAAAATCTGGAATATTTATGGATTAACATCTTAAGCTATTTATCATTTACTTTTTTCGTGAACTTTTAACAGTTAGAAATGTTATTTCTCCCCCAACTAGAAATTTTCTCGCAAAATATGACCTATGAAGGTATACCTTATTTTTCTCAAGACCCTCTATTGACCAAATGCTTTGCGAGCGTTTGTTTTTGTTTTAATTGTCGCTGGAGAAAAGCGTTGGAAAAATCGGAAGGATTTGATGAATTTTTGGCCTAAATTTCAATTTAGGTGGACAACTGATGTAAGATTGCATTAAATTTTCGCAGCACATTTATTTCGCGATTTTGAGGTGCGCATATCTCGTGAGACTTAAATAACGCGATTTTGCTAAAATCCGTTATTTTAAATCACTTTCACTTCGCGTTTTCGAGTACCACACAGTCTATTTCCTTAGCAATGTTACCTAAACACGTCCTTGAATTTAGTAAACCGACTTTATCAAGGGACTCTGTAAAACGTGGGTGCGGACGGCAGATGGCGGATGGCGGACAGCAGACGGCGGACGATAAAAAAAAATAATCTTCGCCGTCACTGTAGTGTGTTGTCGAATAGGTTTATTCTGCTTGTTCATACACACCGCGTGGATGTGTGTGCTTTCTACATTTACATGTGCTATCCTACTTAAATATGCGTACACAAAATATAATATACAATAGGTGCTAATTCTCACGTGCCAATATGTTACATCCCCTTCTCTTAAAAAACTATGTTAGTTGAAATGAAAACAAACAAAAACGAAATATTCATTCGGGCCAATGTCTCAGGTACACGTATCTTGTATATATGTTGACAATGAATAAAATTAGAATATATAGGGATTTTCTGTCTAGTGTTCATGTATCATGCTAATAATAACTACTAAAGCAAGCATCAGAGATTAAGCCTTTCCGGTGCTCGGATTTCACGTCCTGCACGAGATTTTCTTGGTCCTTTCTCGGCTTCTGTTAAGGTGGGACATTGTGGGTTAGCGCTTGAGGGCCGTATAATCAAATTGCCACTCGATGGGTTGTTTGCTGAATTGCCTGCTGTGGTGGACTCTCGTGGATTGGCGCTTGAAGATTGTGCAGTCATACTTCCTTGAGAAATGCAATTCGACAAGTTGTTTCTTAAGTTGTTGGAAGCATTATTTGGTCTGAGATGGATTCTATTTCTTCGTAGTTGAGCACCAGTTCCAGTTTCTATAAGATACAAGCAAGGGGTCTCTCCCTGATCTATGACTCTAACAGGATTCCATGTCTTTCTCACGGGATCTTGTACATAGATGGCTTGGTCCCTGTGTAGTTCAGGGAGTTCTTTGGTGTGCCTGTTGTAATAGTAGCATTGGTTGTCTTGTCTCGCTTTAAGCCAATTTCTAACTTCTTCTTGGTTCTTTGATGGCTGGATCTTACCAGGAAGTGTGGATTTGAATACTCGGCCAGTCAGTAATTCAGCCGGTGATGGTATATTGGAACTCAGGGGCGTTGTTCGTAGAGCTAACAGGGCTAGATCTATGTCTTTTGTTTCTCTGCATTTTAGGATCGTCTTCTTAACCGTTTGGACTTGGCGTTCAACGAACCCATGGCCACGTGGGTAATGGGGAGATGATGTCACAATTGCAAAGCCATATTGGCTTGCCAGCTGTTGGAACTCGCCGGATGTAAACTGAGTACCGTTGTCGCATTGAAGAGATTCTGGGATTCCATTTTCTGCGAATAGCATTTTCATCTCATTAACAACGGCTCCGGTTGTGAGGTTGTGAAGCTTCTTGACAAATGGGAACTTGGAATAGTAGTCGACAACTATGAGGAACCACGACTGTTGGACGTAGAACAGGTCTGCGCTCAATGTTTGCCATGGTCTTGAAGGGATCTCTGATGGTATCATAGGCTCCTTTTGTTGAGAATTGTGGTACTTCTGGCAAACGCAACATGAATTTACAAGGTTTTTTATTTCTTTGTATACACTTGGCCAATAAACACAGGATTTTGCTCGTAGTTTGCATTTTTCTATACCAAAGTGCCCTCCGTGGATTTGCTGCAAGATGTTGCCTCTCAAGGATTCAGGTACTATAACACGGCTTCCAAGAAGTATCAGCCCATCTTCTACTGATATGTCATCCCGTAGGGGCCAGTACGGTTTTAGCGCCGGAACAATTTTCTTCCCACTATCGGGCCAACCTTGTATAACCTGACGAGATAGAAGCTGCAGGGTTTCATCTTTTGCAGTTTCCTCTTTGAACTCTTCTATATTAGCTGGGGTGATTCTGATTAGGTGGTGAACTTTCACATTCATGTCTGATACTTCAAATTCATCCAACGGCGAAAGGCGTGACAGGGCATCGGCTGTAACCATTTCTTTCCCTGGAAGATATTTGATAATGCAGTCGTAGGGTTGTAGACGCAATAGCATTCTTTGAAGGCGTGGAGGTGCTTGCATCAGGTTCTTCTTATGGATCTGTTCTAGGGGGCGATGGTCTGTTTTAACCACAAACGATCTTCCATAGAGGTACGAATGGAATTTTTCGCAGCCATAGACCACGGCTAATAGTTCCCGTTCGATATTAGCATATCTGGTCTCCGCAGGCGTAAGTGCTTTCGATGCAAAGGCTATTGGCTTGTTTTTTTGGAAGAGAGCTGCGCCCAAGCCCTTAATTGATGCGTCAACGTGAAGGACAACTGGTTCATTTCTGTCATAGTACGCCAGGGTCGTTGTGGTACATATCAGTGACTTCACCTTCTCAAAGGCTTTCAAATGTGATGGATTCCATGCAAAGTCAACGTTCTCCTTTAAGAGGTTTCTTAAGGGGGCAGTGTGGTCAGCTAGATTGGGGATGAATGAGCTCATGTAAGTTGCCATCCCCAAAAAGGTGTGAAGCTCCTTCTTGTCTTTGGGCGGTTCTAAATTTTCTATGGCTCTGACTTTATCTGGGCTGGGCTTGATGCCGTCTGGTGTGTAAAGCATACCAAAGAAATTGCACTCCTTTGTTTTGATAACGCACTTCTCGTCATTGAGCTTGATGCCAGCCTTTCTGGTACGTTCCATGGTTTCGTGTAGGTGTAAATCATGCTCTTGGTCGTTCTTTCCATAGACTGTGACGTCATCTGCAATGCCAATGGCTCCCTGGCAATCACGATACGTCTCATCAATCTTGAATTGGAAGATAACTTGACTCATTCGTAGGCCAAACAGCATCCTGAGGAAACGGTATCGACCAAATGGTGTATTAAAGGTTGTCAGATACGAGGATTTCTCATCTAGTTTGAAATTCCAATAGCCATTGCGAGCGTCGAGCTTGCTAAAAAGCTTTGCTCCTGCTAATTTGGGTGTGATTTCCTCTAGAGTGGGTATGGGATGATGTTCTCTTTTGATCGCCTTATTCAGGTCCTTAGGATCGAGGCATAAACGGAGTCGCCCATTTTCTTTTTCTCTAATAACCAGGGAGTTAACCCAATCTGTAGGTTGCGTTACTTTTGCAATGATATCTTGACTCTCCATCTCACGTAATTCAGCTTGTAATTTATCTTTCAACTCTATGGGCACTTTGCGAGGTGCATGGACCACCGGTGATACTTCAGGATCCAGTGTGATGTGATACGTATAGTCGTCAAAACATCCAACTGTGCCATTGAAACATTCTGGGTACATCTCCATCAGCTCTTGTTTACTTGTGATTGATGGCCGCTCTTCCAGTGGTACATGACTTCCAATGTAACTCGAGCTTTTCTTGCAATTACCTGAATTTTGAGCTGGGGCATTGACACTGCGAGTTAAATCAGCCTGGTCTAATTGATTTGTTCTTAGTGTACAGTGTAGGGTGACCAGTTTTAGAGCAGTGCACGCTTTTAGACCTAGAATAGCTGGCCCTGAAGTGTCTGTGACGTAGAAAATGCAGTTAATCTTCTTCTCTTTGTACTTGCAAGGGATGTTTATAGTGCCAAGCTGCTTAATTACAGAGCCACCATATGCTGAAAGGACGGCTTCATTCTTTTCCAGTGCTTCTGGTTTGGGGTTTCCTTCGTCATCAAACTTCTCTGGGGGGATTATGCGAAGTAGCCTGATAGGCAAAACATTGCTCTGTGCACCTGTGTCTACCTTGCATTGGAGATTAATTTTCCGCTTCTTTTCTGGCTGAGTTATCTCAAGTGTTGCAAAGACTTCATCGCGTGTGTCGTGTGTCGAATCTTGCGTGTCTTCTATGGTGTTAACCTCGATGGTACTGATTGTCAGAATCTCATCATTTTCCTCGTCGCCCCTGTCTTCAATCGTGTGAATAACTTTTTTGAAGGCTGGTTTTCTTCCTTGGTTAAGCTGTCTCCGTTTGCTGGATCGGCAGACAGATTGCCAATGATTAGCTTTGCCGCATTTTCGACATAATATACTGTAGGCTGGACATTTGTTCCTCGGGTGTTGTTTTCCGCAGTTGTTACAGGATTCCCTTTCTTGTTCTTTATAAATGGCATCTATACTTCTACCCTCTTGATGGCTTTCGCTACTTACTGCCAGTGTCTTCATGTGTTTACTTGTCGCTTCGTAGCTTCTTGCAGTCTCAATAGCGGCTGTAAGCGTCAATGATTTGTCTCGGCTTATGAGAGACTTCTGGACATCGGGATTTCTTGACCCCCAAATGAGCTGATCCAAAACTCTGTCTTCAACTTCGGCATTGTCGCGAAATTGACATTTTGCTGCTAGATTTTTTAATCTTGAGATAAAATCATCCACTGGCTCACCTTGTTCTTGTCGCATTCCTTGTAGTGTGTATCTGTGAATTCGATGACTCGTCTTCGGTTCCAATTGATTCTCGAACCGTTCGAAAATAACGGTAGGCTTTTTCCTGTCTTCCTCCTTTGTGAATGTCCAACTGTTGTATAAATCCAGGCCTTTTTCACCCGACCAGAGTAAAATATAGCTCACTTTTTCTTCGTCATCGGTGTCTTTGAGAATGCTTGAGAACATAAGTTGACATTTTTGTTTGAATCTTGCGAATGCAGTTATCGGATCAGGAGCGTCCCAGTTCATCTGTGGCGACGCAAAAGACATTGCTGTTGCCATAATTTGCTTCTGCTGGCCTCTCTTGATTTAACTCTAGAAATTATTCTTGTAAAACGCTGCCACCATGTAGTGTGTTGTCGAATAGGTTTATTCTGCTTGTTCATACACACCGCGTGGATGTGTGTGCTTTCTACATTTACATAATGTGCTATCCTACTTAAATATACGTACACAAAATATAATATACAATAGGTGCTAATTCTCACGTGCCAATATGTTACAGTCGCCATGGCCCAAATCACATCGTACCAGCCTTTCTTTAGCTTCTCAGATATGTGAAAAACTAACAAGTTAGGACCAAATGATCTCCTCAAAGTTAAGGTGATAATGCATCTTGTCTTTAAAGGCCATAAGTGTAGAACAACTCAGATGGATGCCTCGGACAATCGACAAAAACAAATTTTATGAAACCTCCGAAGACGCGCACAATGCATGCCAGTCGACAGAGATTTGTTTTTAAGTGGCATACTTCCAAAAAACAACAACAACACAAAAAAAACAATGAGCGTTAATTTTCACGAATTAACTTCAAAACTCAACACCTCACCCGTGACCAAAATGTGCCATTACTACAATTCAAATTTCTTATCTTTAACCAAACGTTGAAGGTTTCACGGCACATAATTTTTGTTTTGTAGTTGGATAGACACGGAGTGCTTATCCCAGTGGAGGAACAGACATATATCTTGATGACACCGTACTTACAAAGACTGTTCTCGTCAAGCGAGAAGAGCCTACTAAGGGAATACACAAAAGTAGCACCGGTGCCATTTTCAATACCCGTAGAATGATTTGATTGGTCTAAGTTCATGGAATCTGCCCGTGACTTTATGGGACCAAACTTTATGCAATTTTTCATGCTTTTGGCCGGGTCGCTGTCTGCCTTTCACTACCAAAAGGTTCTTTCTGTCATCGGTAAGTATGCTTGTTTAATAGCACATTGCATGACAAATCAAACGAGTCAACTGACGTCATGTAAAATGACATATTTTCAAATCAATGAAAGAAAAATGAGATATTGAAAGTTAATTTCCGTTTTCTTAAAATTTGTTTTGGGGAGCGGTAGCTATAGTCTGCAGTTTACACAAAGGAAACGCCGTATGTAACCCTATGATAAAGAGCGAGGGCGAACGCCGCATATCAATAAAGTCAACCGAGGTCACGATTAAAAATGGAAAAATGTACCCACTTGCCGACTTTGCATCGAGACGACTTTGTATTTCCTGCAGCGCTCCAATAGCCTGTTGAACCCATCTCCTATTTCACAAATGTAGCTAAGGAGTACGTCTTTCACCAAGAAAGGAAAAAAACGGCATTGCAAACATGTACGCTATGCGTTTTAAAGTAACTTTGATTTGATCATCCTGCTAATACAGGTTCCTGCCCAGCTCCCATGGCTATTGGTGAGACTGGCAGTAGAAAGTCAACTTGCTTGCAACTGATACACAAGCTTCTCGGAGGAACGCTGGTGTCTCAGTCCTCGGGCGAGTCAGTTGCCAGCGAGCTTGTTAAGAGTACTTTCCCCGTGTACTGGGACGATCCCGCCCACCCCAAAACAGTAAAAAAAGTCCTCGTTTCCACCTTCCAAGGCGGCGGGAAACAGACCAAAGGGAGTGGAAACGAGGTTCCCCTCACCACCTTTGTTATGACGGTGAACTTCTCCTTGGATGAGGATATGAGGTATGCTTGTGGTTATCATATTGACATTGAGTTCTTACATAAAAAAAGAAAAAAAAATCCTCTGATGTGATATAAACATATGTTGGTGTTCTGAAATTCTTTGTTAAAATTAGCTAAAATTTACTAAGGTCGCATCTTCATCGTAGAATAGAGAGTACTTGTGATAGAACATCTTGTGTGAGTTAGTTACGATGGTTCCCTGGTCCCAGAGGTTTTTCTTAATTTTTCTACGAGAGAGCCGCGAAGCGGTGAAAACACGAGTCGCGATTCTACACTCAACTTGAACAACGTTGAACATACCAAGGCCATATTTAAAGTCCATGCCTGAGTGATTAATTTAGCGATCTGTGCCTTTGTTTTAAAGATCCTTTGAGCGCACAACGCCGATTCTATTTGAAAAATTGATAACCAAATCTGTTGACGATGCATTCATGAGAGAGAAGAGGGAATTATTTGACAGAGCGAACACGTCTTGTCTTCCATCAGTCATAAGGATGGGGAGAGATCTGCGTGAGGAAGACCTTCAGCAGCATGTTTCTTTCTTCCGTGAAAAGCTTGTTGGCCTCCCAAGCCGGCTGCCAAGCATTTATAGCTGCTATTGCTACTTTGCAAAGGAGGTGAGTGAAATCTGGTTCATCGATCCAAGATACTTTGTTTTAATAGCTTTCAGCTCTAAAACTAGAATCTGTCTCAAAATTGTTGCTACACTCCTACGAAATAGGCGAACTTTGCCCGATTTTTTGCATAAGAAAGTCCGGAAGAAATAAAATGGATCATTCTTCGTTTATCCCTATCCTAATCCCCCCTTCCTAATTCATCATTTCTTAACAGAAGTTTCATTTAACATTCTCTCTAAGCTCACCATATTTTGGGAGAGGCAGGCTGACAAAATAAATTTCACGAAAAATTAGACCCTCATGTCAGACACAAATTGTTTTTACTGTTTGCAAAGGATTTAACATATTTTTGGGACTTATTTGTAACTGTATTAGGCACTCGTGTTGCACTAATCTTCGAAAACAATTCGCAAGTTTGAAAAAATGCAGTCACCGCAGCGATCACACCGCAGTATGCCTCTTCCTGTGTGCAACTTTTGTGTGCAACTTTTGTCCGTGAATGAGCTTAATTTTTGCAGTTCGCTGCATTGACCCAGCCAAAGTCACCATGTAATTAAATCAATTGAAATTAACGCTATACAAATTTTCATCGTAGCTTATTGATAATGTTAACGACCCAACGGTAATGACACTGGAGGAATTTGACAAACATGTCACTGAAAAGCTGGTGCCATATGTCATGTCCCAGTACAACACCACAACCAAAGTCATGGCCACCCTGGAGCAACTTTTTTCGGACCTCATATCTGCAGTGGGGAAAACAAATGCCCAAGAGGTACTGAAAAAATCACGTAGAATTGAGTTTCCTTACTCAATGAGACCCTGCTCAACGAACCCTGCTCACAAAATCACATACAAGGAAGTTGAAGGCTGGGTTCCACTGTATTCCTGTATTCACAGTATTTTCTTCAGAATCGTGTGTGTATTTTGTGTGCAGTACTCACGTTTGGATGTGAAGAAGAGACAAAAATTCTTTTTGAATTGCGGGAGGGGGGTGGAGGAGGGGGGGGACAGGGAGGCAATGTTCCCACCTAAAGAATCGAAATAAATTAAAACCATATCTACGGTTTTCTGAACGAAAAAATAAAAATTGTTAGACAAGGAGGTTGACATTGTTTACCTTATAGCAAATCACCCTAAATGCGAATTTGTAAAATACCTTTAGTAACACGAGCGTTAACTTACAGTAAAAAAGCATGACAGTGGCTTAATTCGATAATGACTGACTGATTATGTTTATATTTGATCTTACATTTTTTAAAGGTCCAAAAATGGATAAGACCCAGTGTTAACCAGCACAATGCCAGACAGGGAGGTCCAGCCATGCACATCCACAAGGCGGAGTTGACAAGAGTTTTGGCAAGGGCAGGGACCCCGTACTCGTCAGCCAATTATTCTACTTTGTGTTCTGGCATAAACGGGGCCAGTGACGACTTCCGAAGCAGCTTCGGAAAATCACACCGAGAGCTATCGATCAAGATTCCTCGAGAAGCTGTGAATAAGGACCAGCTTAAAATCATCGACAGTTGTGAGTATACATGATATAGCAAGATAAGTAAATTCCTCGTGAAAACATCTGCCTGACTATATTTTTCCATTCCTAAAAGGCTTAGCTAGCACATATCAAATTTGGACCACGTTCCTCTCACTGGACGATTAACTGAAAAAAAGCTTTGAAGCAGGCGCAAAAAGAGAGGAGGAAATGACAGGAAATGGACATCTGCAAAAATAATCCCCTTTGTTCATTCTACGGCCACTGATTTCACAGGGTTTTGAAATCTAAAACAACTCAATACAAAAGATTTGGTATCCTTTTTTAGATGTATAGTAACTATCTTAAGGGTTAGGGATAATCGAAGTTTATCATCACTAGAACCTAAATCGTTGCTTTGTGTTTTGAAGGGTTTTGCATCGACCTAGATGACAAAGAAGACAACGAGGATAGTGAATGCGCAGACACAGACAACACACGTGAAGACTGCCGAAAGCTGTCTGAAGAAATCACTTTACTTAAAACGAAAATGCGGGAGAGGGAGGTGAGAATTCACCAGGAGTACGAGGAGAAGATTGGGACAATGAAAGAGAGACTCCTTGAGGAGAGAGAAAGAAGTGAGTGAGAACTTCTTTCCGCTAGGAAAACAATAGAACAACTACAAATGGAATTGGCACAGACGAGAAGGGTTGAAAAACAACCGGACGGTCCTGTCGTAACCAGCAGCCTGGCAAAAATCACGGAAGGTGAGTGTCTCTTACCGGGGAATGCACGGGGTCTCCTGTCACCTTATATGAGGAGTAACACCTCCTTTTTCACTGCTAAAAAATCTCTCGTCCTGTAAAAAATACATACGAAAAATACACTTTCCATCTAAACCATTAATTTCATTCTGTTTTGTTTTAGACCTGCCAAGCGATGAATCTATAAATGATTCAGGTGAGCTGTGTGCTTTTGAGAGGAAAAAATTAAACGTTTAGTCAGCAAAACAAAAGTCAACAATCCTGCACCAAATAAATAAAAAAAATCAAAAATATAAAAAAACAGTCACGTCTTTACGCTTTTCTCTTACAAGACTGTGATTATTCTAAGTCGCCCTATTCTTTGGGTAAAGGATTCTTGACTTGTGTTTTACCATAAATGTGTTTTGAAAAACGGAGCTACCAGCTAGTAGTGATCCGTTGTAAAACTCCCGCATATTGCAGTCCAGTTATCCTGTATTCTTTCCTGTTGTCCTTGAAGAAACGTAAATTTTTCGATGTCAGACCGTATTTTAAAACACGACGGTTTGTTTTCAGGATTCTTCGACGCTGATGATGCTGAGCGGAAGTCATCCTCGCAGTCAGCAGAAACAAGTAAGTCAATTGAATATGCTTCATGACATATTTAACAAACAATAAAATATAATTCATAGTTTAAGTTGGCCGCAAGAGTGAGCGACCTCCTACCGAATCCAACGACAAGTTAAAATTTTTTAATATTTATACTCTTGCTCCTTTTCACAAGGCGAACAAACATCAGACCAGAGCAAAGATGCGGCAGTCAGGTATTTACGCTTTTCTGTTACAAGACTGCAATTATTATAAGTCGTCCTATTTTTCTGATGTGCCCAACTATCCGCCATCTGAATTAGAACGGAAGGGATAACCTTCAGAGAAAAGAAGGGAATGATTCTACCCCGTCTTTGCGTTGGCAAATATACCATGAATTTATTCAAATGGATAACACATACAGAAAGAGCCCTTGTTTTTTCTCTTGGCTACGGCCATAGTTAACGAATATCCTAAAAGAACGGTTATGGTTTTTTTTTTCAGGAAGAGGAAAGAAGAGGAAGGGGACACCTGTTTGCAACATCTGTCCATCAGTCAAAAGGAGCAACATGTTACAGTGTAATAGTTGCAAGAAATGGCAACATAGCAAATGCTCCGGCATTACGCCCAAAGACTACGACGCAAACTACGCGTGCCAGATTTGCAAAGAAAAAAATTAGGACCGTAGTCAACTTCCACCATTTCCCCTTGAAAACTGTTTGACGAATAGAAAATTCTTTGCATTCCCCCAAGTGATGTTACGGGATATCTGTTAAATAATCTTTAGCAGTTTCATGGTAATCTCTTTCGTGTAAACCCGTTCTGCTTGGAATACAAAATAACGAAAAATCCATGTTTAAACGGCATGGCTGACTAGGGTCCTTTAAGGAGATTCGATGTATTTTTTTTACCCTTAGATGTAGCATCAAGGGGAAAATAGACGAGAATCAAAATAAACAAAATCCTCTTCAAAAGGAAAATGGCGGCCGAATCTTTGCGACCATAAGGTTGTTTTACACAGGTTCACTTGATTTTGATATTAACGTGCCAACAATTTTGGCAATACAGGTGTTTTGTTTTTAGAGTAGCATAATTCAGTATACTTGTTTCTTCGCTTTACTGAACGGTGGAGAAAAAAAATTGATGAAGCCTAGTCATAGCACAAACAATCTTTTTAAAACGACTTCCCCAAACAAAGGTTTGTTCACAGGCCATAGTGTTGAACTGTGAAGGAATCTTATCTTCTGCATTGTAGAGCTGCTTACACCTGGGGTCTTTATGATTTCGTAAGTGTAATGTATCTATCACTTTCGTGATGGTGCTCCATACTTTGTTGAATGGTGCAGGAAAAGGCAAGTCCTTCTTTGAAATCTTTAAAGAATCCACATGGCACATATTGTCATATGCCAAAATTGTCGACTGCATAGCGCTTGAGATGTGAACTGTGGACTGTCCAGAATCCTTGAGAACCTGGAACTTCCGGTACAGCCATATTGCCAGCACAAGGTAGGCTTGTGTTGGAGACTCTGACCTGGAGGTTACGTCAAAGAATTGGAACATTAATATTTAAGAGTTCAAATATTGGAATCTCTGTTAGATCTTAAAAAAGAGAATATCCTATTGGAATTGAGTTGACAAAGGACAGAAATGCCCATTAATAACAGACAAAGACAATCGTTTGTTCAACAGTATAGTCGATGATCATAAAGGAGACAGTGCAAAGTGTTACTGGAATTAATCTGTATGCAAATTGATTTTTTTTTAAATAAACAGTATTAGTACATAGTTTGCAGTAGTTGGTCACCAGTTTCTCGAAATATACCTGTATAAGGGCTGCCAGTAGTCGATGTGTCCACCAGCACTGACAATGAAAAAATGCCTCGCGACCAACAGTGAAGTGTTCTTCTTCCACCTGTATCTTTGTTGCAGTCAACTTGAATCTCTTGTTCATCAGAATCAATGAATTCTGGGTGTGACTGTAAAAAGTGTGCTGTACCTAAAAAGCAATGTTGTATTAAAAAGCAATGTGCATTAATACCTGCCTTTAGTATTTTTAACCTTGTTAGAGCATGATATAAACTTAATATTATTGTCCTGTTAAATAGAGAACCGTTCAGTTAAAATCGTTTTCTCTTTTGCAGTGTGCATTCTAAAGGTCTGTTACATTGCCTGTATACCAATAATGACAATAGTTGTAGTAGCTATAGCAACAACAACAGCAATAATATAATAATAATGATAATGATAATAATAATACTAATAATAGTAGTGATGCTAATAATAACTTAACTATAATCACCTTGATAGCTTGAAGCATTCAATTTACCAGGCTGGCTCGACTGTGCACATGTCTTCAAATTGTCATCAACAACACTGATTATGTCTGGACCCAAAGCATCCTGGTTTTGAGATGCAGTTTCCTCCAACTCTGAAGCATAATGATAAACACAACTGATATTGATAATTTCAATTCCTCACTATCGTCTAAAGAAACATATCAATGATTTAATTAAGAATGCACTGGCATACTGGTAAATTTATCAGCATCAGGCACTCCACACATTTTAAGGAACAAACGAAGCTCTGAGGGATATCCTGCTGCTACTGCTATGTGACAATGTTTTTCACAAAATGCATGACCACGTTTCGGGGACAGAGGACAGATATTTGGATACTTTGCTTCCCCAAATCCTGGAACTATCACAGGCACTTTCCACATGCAGTGAGCATAACGAAGTTTCCAGTTTCCATCTGCCACATACAACTAACCACAACCTGCAAAAATGGTCTGACTATTGAACTATGTCGTCCTTACTGATGGTATGTCAAATCCTCTATAATGCCCTTACGGGAGAAAGATATGACTGGGGGTTAATGGAATTTCACAACTATGTGGGTGAGCTGAATAAAAAATTGAAATAAAAGGGTAGAGTATGGAAGGATTTTATTAACCACATAAATTAGCATTATATTTGCAGATTCATGAAACCAAAACAAGTCCATGCTACATGTACTATGAAAACCAAACCTTTATCCTGGCATTTCTTGGAACAGTTATGGCTGTATAATTGTTCTGAACGTTTGCTCTGCACAAATTCCATTGCATCTTCCTCGCTACCAGTGTGCTGATGATCTTCACTGACTTTGCCAAAAGTCCATTCCTCGCGTAGATGTAGGTCATCTAGCTCATCTTCAAGTTCTTTCTTCCAATAACTTTTTGCTGCTGATTTGGCAGAGAGCTCACCCATGATCCCAGCATTTTCATTTTCTTTAAAAAAAAAGCAACATAAAGGCATACAAACAGTTTACACTCGGACACAATGGAAAACCGCAGTTGCCTAACTCAAATTTTGTTCAGGCAGCTTGGTGCACACAGACTACCAATTGTCTAAAAACCTTAAAATCTCTCAGGGTGATTTCTAATCATCATCAAGACTATGTTCTCAGAGGAGAGAATAGTCTTATTTGGACAATCTAGTGCAGCGTAGCTCTTGCATCAATTATGAAATGATGGAAAGAATATAAAACTTGGTATCCAGACCTCTTGAAGGTTTATCAGGTATTCCTCCTTTAAAGTACTTATAACAGAAAACGATGTGGTCATGGTAGCATCCTGTCAGTCCATTATAATTCTACTATGTTCAGTGGGTTTGTTCAAGATATTTACAATCATCTTTTAAGAACACAAATGACAGTTTCCTGCAAACTCATGCTTGTAAAATCCCTATGCGTTTATGTACCTACAGCCTGAAAAATTCTCAGAGATGCCTCTTACAAGAAGACCCTCCACATAAAGTGCATTAGCTATGGAGAGTGTACCAACCCCCCCTTCTCTCCTCCCCACCAACATGTTTCTTGTTCACCGGGTACAACTGAGAATTAAAGCTTTCAAAAACTACCGGTACTTGGGTGTTAATGGTATTTCTTTTAGCAGAAATGTGGAACAGATAGTTTTCTTAAATTAACTTTAGTGCCTTCAACAAACAAAGAAAAAAATAAAAACAAAACCTCTGATACACAGATTGTTAATTTACACACCAGCAGAACATCCTTCAACAGCTTCAGGGGAAATGTCCATTTCAATATTTTCAACGCACACTACAAAAGTTAAACCACAGCATTGTTAGGAAAAACAATGTTACATTTCTACCCAACATTTTCAGACGAATTTAGACGTTTGAGTTTGGAAGTCTTTTTTTTTTTAAATTAACTTTTATCATATTTTTGGTTAAAAAAGCTGGACACAGGTAATAACACACATCCCAATTCAATTAAAATATAACTTCATAAAATTCATTGCGAAAACTATACAATCCCACTCGCAATATGTAATCATTAAACTTGAAACGGACTGAGGTTCTCTAGCAGTTAAAGCTTGTGATCTCTTACGCAAAGAAGTTCCTTTAATTCGAAAAGCAGTTTTGACGGCCCGAGCTATTTTTTCCAAAACACAGTATTGTTAGCCTGTCAAAGAAAACAGGCCGGCACATTACATAGTATGTGTACAAACAGTACGTAAACTGTCACGCTCCTTTTTCTAGACTTCTGGTAATTAGCCCTTTGCTATCATAACATTCGGTTCTCGATATTCGAATAATACCACGAGTGTGTGAACCAATTGACAGTTACGAGTGGATCCGGCCGAACATTTTCACAAATTCTACCTTCAAGGACGGAGTATTTCTGTTAGAATTAACTTTGGACGCTTTGCAACATCTTACATTATCGCACTTGCTTTGGAATCGCGCCATGACGCCGACAAATTGGCTCTCACTTTGTTTAATCATGCTAAAGTAATAACGGCATATCTTGAAAACTGTCACTATTGTATACGATTTACTCTTAATTTACTCAGATTTAGAGTACTTCTAAGGAGCTGGTATCTCCAAGTATAAAAAAACATACTGAAAATAAATACAGTACTATTGTTGAACCTTAAAAGATGGATAGAAAAGTCTTACAATTAAAATATTTACATATCACGTGCAGACAAAATCCCGAATTGCACATAAGTGTATCTGAAGTTCTGAGGTTATCAGCCAGCATATCCTACGCCCGTGACACGGCAAATCTGAACGACTGCAATCGAAACTGAAATTTGTGCCATTCGAAATGTTCTCTTTCGCAATGTGCCATGATAGCGAGTCGAGTCCACCCGAACAAAAACTTCCTAAGCCCTTCCACATAATGCGGTTGAAAATTTTCTTCAGTCATTTGAATTCATCCCTTCAAAAGTTAGACTTCAACCATTCAACAAAATTATACGCACGCCGCTTCTTATCAGCTCACTTGCAGTACGAACAGCCCTTATGAGCAGCCCGATTTCATTAGACAATGGCCAAGCAAACAGGAACACATTCATCGCATCAAACCTTACAAAGACGCTTTCTTAATTAACATTCCCACTAACAGAAACAAAAACTAACAACAGGCAAATTTACATTTTAATGTAAGAAAGTAATCAAATCTAAAGAGATTCTTCGTGTTAACATAGCACCTTCAAATACGGTTTCTAACCTTTCGTTGTATTCCTGTATCTTTTGATTTCCTCTTGATACACTTCATTGTAAGATTCCGAAAATCCACTAAACGATACCCAAGAATGATTGCTAAAACAAAATAATAGTGACACTAATGAGTTATTTAATGTCGTATTATGCGAGAAAATAAATTCAGCTTCTTACCTCAGCGAAGGTAACCACTTGTAAAGCTGTCCACTCACGTAAGTGGTGTTTGAAACCTTGATCAAATCCAGTGATAGTTCCTTGGGGTAATAATGAGAACCACAGTCGTTTGTGTATCGAGCTATTCCGTACGACATCTTGCATGGCCTGCACTCTAGCATAATTTTGGTCGCCAGAATTGGGCCTTGCAGGGTAAAGACTTTTGCTTTTGATGGAGGATTATGCATTGTAATGTTTCCGTCACAACGCAAACACCTTATCACTAGAGGTGCCAAAAATTTGGTAAAGCAGTATTTCCCAACTTCGCTCATTTTCGAGTTGTTCATCGGGCAGTGGATTAGAGGCAATAAAATTGGGGCAACTACTCTCCAAAAAGTTAACATAACAGTCCACTTCTCGTTTAGGCAGGGACAGTGAGGTTTGACTTGCAGACACCATTTCATAAATCAACACAGAACGAAGTGAAGCACCACCATAATCACTGCACTTCATGACAAAGGTCTTCGGAACATGATGAATAGCAGTCTTCAGGAAAAGCACTCCCTGAAAGGTTATTTTGGAGGATAAAATAATCAATGCTTCCTCTTCTTCCACTTGCTCCATTCTCGAGATTTCAATCCCCCGTAGAAAAGCAATGTTGGCAGACAATTCATCTCGGAAAGCTTGTTTCGCCGAAAAGCGTTTCTCCAGCGACTCCAGAGAAAATGATTCCGCATTCTTTCTCTTTTTTGTCTGTTTATCCATTACGTTAACAGTTGTCTTCAGGAATCAACGTCTCATGCTGCTACGACAAGTACCTTCACTTAGCGCAGTTTACGGGAACTGAATAATGTCTGCACATGTGTGAGATGTCATCACATTCAGCGCGAACTGAACAATAAGGAAGGAACCAAAATTGCACCTAAGTGTAAAATATCTTTTTATACCTTGGAAAATGACAATTTGAACAACTCGAGGTTTTTTTTTCGCAAACAAATGCTGAGGAATACAAGCAAACTTGTCGTTAACGCGGTAAATATTTAGTTGTCCCGTTGTTTTGTAGCAATATTTGTCTCAAGCGGCTCAGACGCTTTTTTAAAAAACGAAAAGCGAATCACCACCGGAAAAAGGTGACATGGGAAATGTGAGGAAATAGTAGATTGTTGCACGCAACTTGCATCTTGTATGGCGACTTGAAGTATTCAAGCAAAGAGTAATTTATTTGAGGAAAAATCAGCTCGCAGTCAGGCCTTACATTGGAAATCAGAACCATTCTTTTGAAAAGAACGATCTTCGGCGAATTTTGTAGTCTTTGAATGGCTGTATCTGGAGTCAAGGTTTACCAGATTCGGGATTCAGTTTGGCCGTCCATTAGTAAACATGCAAGATGCACACTGTAACTAATGACACTATAAATAGCTTTCAACCCACGGCCCTTACGTTCTTCAATTCTCTTTCATATGGAGTTAGTACGTTTGCACGGCCCTTACGTTCTTCAATTCCCTTTCATATAGAGTTAGTACGTTCGTACGGCCCTTACGTTCTTCAATTCCCTTTCATATGGAGTTAGTACGTTCGTACGGCTCTTACGTTCTTCACTTCCCTTCCATATGGAGTTAGTACGTTCGTACGGCCCTTACATTCTTCAATTCCCTTTCATATAGAGTTAGTACGTTCGTACGGCCCTTACGTTCTTCAATTCCCTTTCATATAGAGTTAGTACGTTCGTACGGCCCTAACGTTCTTCAAATTCCCTTTCATATAGAGTTAGTACGTTCGTACGGCCCTTACATTCTTCAATTCCCTTTCATATAGAGTTAGTACGTTCGTACGGCCCTAACGTTCTTCAAATTCCCTTTCATATAGAGTTAGTACGTTCGTACGGCCCTTACGTTCTTCACTTCCCTTCCATATGGAGTTAGTACGTTCGTACGGCCCTTACGTTCTTCAATTCCCTTCAATATGGAGTTAGTACGTTCGTACGGCCCTTACGTTCTTCAGTTCCTTTCATATGGAGTTAGTATGTTCGTACGGCCCTTACGTTCTTCAATTCCCTTTCATATGGAGTTAGTACGTTTGTACGGCCCTTACGTTCTTCAATTCCCTTTCATATGGAGTTAGTACGTTCGTACGGCCCTTATGTTCTTCACTTCCCTTCCATATGGAGTTAGTACGTTCGTACGGCCCTAACGTTCTTCAAATTCCCTTTCATATGGAGTTAGTACGTTCGTACGACCCTTACGTTCTTCAGTTCCCTTTCATATGGAGTTAGTACGTTCGTACGGCCCTTACGTTCTTCAATTCCCTTTCATATGGAGTTAGTACGTTCGTACGGCCCTTACGTTCTTCAATTCCCTTTCATATGGAGTTAGTACGTTCGTACGGCCCTTACGTTCTTCAATTCCCTTTCATATGGAGTTAGTACGTTCGTACGGCCCTTACATTCTTCAATTCCCTTTCATATGGAGTTAGTACGTTCGTACGGGCAGTATGTTCTTCAATTCCCTTTCATATAGAATTAGTACATTCGTGCTGCCCTTATATTCAAGGGTCCGTATTTGTAGCCATTCACTGCACTGTTGTCTCTCAAACTTTAGTTTCAGTAAAACTGCTTATTTCGCTCGAGAGAATGTCACTTAACTGGTACGTTATTCCAGCGTACTAACAAAAAAACCCTGAAACAGTCCTATTCCAGGCACGGTATATTAGATTAGCCACATGCAACACAGTTGGGTGACTGGGCACAGCCTATTAAATGTAGCATATTGGTCTATCTCACTCATGTCTGTGTGACAAGAGCATGATTGATCAAGACATACAGTTAGTAGGGAATATCTTTCCTTAATTAACCAATGCAAAATTGTTATCTCTACTCCTTTAGGCAAGAAAAAGTTCAGCTACTGTGGGTGTTGGTGGAAGAGCACAGGTACAAAAACATGGTCAGAGGAGACAAAGAAATGGTTACCAATGAAAAATGGCCTGTTTAACCAAATGTTTCGCAGTGACTTTCTTTCGTAGTCACAACAAAGACCATGGAACCCACATGCCCAATGATGTGATATCAAGGCTCCGTGAGTATGATCATTTTACTGGGAACAAGAATATGCCAAGCATGTGTCAGACACCAAGGAAAATGAACTACCACTTCCAGAAGGTACCAATGATGACTTTTGTATTCCAAGAGCTTATCTGAATACAGACTTACAGACTGATGCCCCTACAAAGTTATCAAAACACCCTCCAGCAGTTAATCTTAGTACTTGCTTGCACAATGGCAGTCTCACAGACATAAGTCAGCTAACACCTATGGACATGAGTTTTGAAATGAAACAAAGTGAGCAGACACCCATGAATGTAAAGAAAGAAGACTCTGTAATGGAAAAGCATTCCTTTGATTCCGGGTCGGATTTTGTGTAACTATAGCTGAAGCTAAAACAAGAGCTGAAGAGGCAGCTCTATTTACCTTGTTACCACCAATGTCCAGAAGTTCAGCCTCAGTTCTGCAGCCAGTCTACGGTGAAATGCCAGCTTCAGATTGTTACACTCTAAAGGAACACCCATGCGAAAGTGTCATTGAGAAAGCCCAGATGCTGCTTGTTGATCACAGAAAAAAAAAGGAATACCTCCATCTAATTGTCGGAATAGGGCAGTTTTCAAAGATAGAAGTTCTGCTCCCTGGCAAGTACTAAATGGAAAATATCATCTGAAGCATATTAGCTCTCCCAGTTGAAGTGCTCAGTGGCAGATTTGGTTCTAATTCAAGATGCTCTCTGGCATCATTCAGCCACCACACCAATATTAAGGTTTGGAAGGAAAAGCATCAATGTCAACTCCTCTGAACTAACAGGAGAGAGGTATATCGATAGGTTTGTTGTTGACATTTGTATTCGAAAGTATTTGGAAGCCAGAGAAAATGCGAATGATGACACCCTGTACTTCCCTTCTGAATTCTACAACTGGATGAAGTCAAGTGACAGGAGTTTCAAGTGAACACGAGTCGCAGACAGCATCTTATTAGTATCAGTTTATCTGCCAAACCACTGGGGCTTAAGTGTTGTTGATTTGGTAAATATGGAGATGTACTTTGACGATGGGCTAGTGCGTGTTGACCCTTCTACAGTACTTTCTTCAAACAAAGAGCTATTGGACTTGTTCTGTGAAATGCATCCATCCATACCACCCTACCCTACAAACCAAGTTCTGGCAACATTGCACACATTTTAAACATTTTGGAATGCCATCACAAGAGTGAGTAGATCCCAGAATGATTGGCACTGGAAGCTGTGGGACTGGAGTCCTGATGGCAGCGAACGATTTTATTTACAAAGGCTCTTCCTGCATTTACAAGTTTCAGTGGAGATTCAGCGAGATGGACATGCACTGGAAAAACCTAATGTTACAAATTTTTAATTGGAGAGTGTAGCTTTCTTTTTCCCTCAACATTACAAACGGTTGGTGGGTGTAGAGAATCCAGTTTGAGCAATTATCTGAAAGCAAAAAGTAAATTTTTCACAAACAAACTTTAGTTCCAATTCAACTGCTGTTATCTGAGGGCAGAATGAAATTTTTTCCCTTGTACTAACATGAAATTATTCTGCTATCCGAGGGCCGAACGTAGTTGTCTTTCTTGGGTAGTCTGTTGCATTTGGGCTGTTATCTGAATGCAGAATGTAATCATGATAACTAGTTATTACTCTCGTTTAAACTTGAAACTATTCTGTCTTTCTTGTGTAGTCCCAATTCACCTAATGTTATCTGAAACAGATTGAACATATTTCTGTCCTTCTTGGGTAGTCAGTTGTATTTGGATTGTCATTATCTAAGGCCATACTGTGGTTTTTCTCTTGTTTTTATTTGAAGCCATTGTTTTTCTAGTAGTCCTTCCACTTAACTGGTTTATTGTAAACATTGCAGTTGAAAAAAGGTTTCTATTATCATACATGTATGTATCTTAGAGTTATGGTCAGCGAAAAATGTATACTGTCAAGAGTTTCGTTGTATTTTAAAATTTACTCATTACATTGTTAAAAAAATACCTGCAGCCATCTACTAAGCTGGGTTAGTTTTCCATATTTAGATGAAGAGAACATTTCTGGCCAGTTCAAATTCAGTCAGTTCAAATTTGCACGTTGCTCTTCTTTTGCCATACCCAAGAACAATTTGTATTTACTGCGTTGGTGTTTGGTTTGCCATCTGACTGTGAGCCTTTGCTTTGGCTGCCTCAAGAGCGTCTCTTCCTGTTAAGTCCTGGGTACAATGAGTAATCTTCTGGTCTCCAAGGTATGACTTTTTAAAATTGAGCCTTAAACCACTTCTCTGCTTTAGGGCGGCTACTACATCACGTATGTGGTAATCTCAAAACTTCGCAAAAGTTCCAAATAATGTGTTAGCAATATAGCATTCTGCATTGGGTCATGTGACAGAAATGGATAGTTTGCCAATTTCATAGTAATTTGATCTTAGACCATGATTTATTGGCAAGAAATAAAATAGAGCACTTTTCAATTGAGTGTCAAAAACCAAAACCAAAGTATAGTAATTACCTTATTACTTTTAATACTTTTAAAACTGTTCTAAAGTTCTAATGAAGTTATAAATGAGTACTAACAAAAGTATTTCAAAATGTTATTTATTTTTAATCATAATCATACTAAGTTGTCGTTAGGAATAAATAACATTGAGAAGACCTCCGAAAATAAGACATCAAGAAATTTGTTACTGCATGGAAAGCCAGTGTGCTGGTCTGGCATCTCAAAGAAGCCATGAAACCAGAATAACCCATCTCTTAAGGTCATTCCACTGAAATAGAACCTGCACTGAGATTTTTATGAAACTTTGCCTATTGATTATTTATATTATAGGAACTTAAATTTTGAAATAAAAATGAGGGGTCCCCATGTTTGTTTACGAGCAACAGCACCTTGTATATACTCATATAAATCCTTATAATAGCACCATGATTGTAGTCACAATTGCTTGCTAAATTCACGTTTCCGACAATTGCTTTTTGTTCTGCACTGAGCATTGGTCCATATTTATTTTACACAGAGAAATTTATTACTCAATTCAAAACAACAGAAAAAAATGATAGGTCACCATACTCGTTTGCGAGAAAATGACGATTTACCTCTATGGCGAGGTCCAGCTGTAAAGAAAAAGCCGCCGTTTTTTAATGCGCACACGCTAATCATGCGTGAAATTATGCGCAGTAGGGATGCACGATGCAATACTGGGGAATAACCTTAAATTATCCATGGGAAACTGAAATATCACTTCAGATTGGGTTATGCAACATGAATGCAAAATCACTCTGTAAATGTCCTGAATGATAAAATGTTGGCTCAGATATATTTACTAATCCATGTAGTTGAATTGTCCAAAACTTGTATCCTACTTGACTAACAAAGTGAGCTATTCGCCTTTATCGCACAGCAGCCATCTTGGATTGACGTCATGTACTCTTGACACCAATACGAGGCCACACATGTAAACTCAACTTCCGGCGATTGAGGAGACAAGGCGATCATCTGCAATCATGCTCAACGGAGATCACTGTTGCGTGCTGCAATATAAAAATAACCGCGCTAAAAATATTCCAAATCATACCTTTCACCAATTTCCCAGTGACGAAGCCATTCGAAAGCAGTGGGTTGTCAAAATACGGCGAGACGTGGGCAAAAGTGTCCAGGTAAGTTGGTTAGGTTATCGATGTCATTGTTGCGCACATGTATTTACATTAATTATTATGATCTGGTCCATCTACAGATAACAAACAGCACAAGAGTATGTTCTTTACACTTTAAGGAAGCGGATTTTCAGACAACTTTAACAGGGAAGCGTGTTCTGGAGAAGCATGCAGTTCCGAGTATTTTTTGCTGGTCAAGATCACCCAGGAAAAGAAAATCTCCGACAAAGCGAGAACCACCTCGTGCATGGGTGCGATTGTTTGATGTAAGCGTGCCATCGTCCCCTGTCACTGTGACAGGTACATATTGTTGTCGATATTTCTTTAAACATTCCTTGGTTAAAATCGTAAAATAATCAGAAGTATTTTTATGTTTTTCATTTTAATCCATAGCATCAACTTTCGGCCAAGCTTCTGGTGAGGAAAGTTCTGTGGAGGTCCAACCGGAACTGTCATCCTCTCCTGTTGTTGTAGACTTCCCGGAGCCAATATACACTGTCACTGTCACAGGTAAATATTGTTGTCGGTATGTCCACCAGATTGCAGTACCAAAACTCTGAAGAAATCAAAGTACTCGCTGACTCAGCCATGATGTTTCAACACGCGTGGCCTTGCTTTCATGCCAAAAATGGTGACGTTGCATCCAACATGGCGGACTGTGATTAAGGCGAATTAAAGTGATTAAACTCAATTTTATGCCCTTTCATTTTCTTAATATTCACTCTACTTCTTCCCTTTGGGTGGTTAAGGGGATGACTAATTATTAATATGACTGAGAAAATTGGGTTGCATTTATATTTGAGATTTTGCAGTGATCAGAAACTTTGGCATTTAAAGAATACTCTCTGGTGAAATTCTCTTGAGGTAATGATATCAAAGCTTTGCTACTCCAACAAACATCCAATCACTATACAACAGTGGGGTCACTAGTAGGTCATGCTTTATATAACCACAGAAAGTAATTTTAATTAGAGTTTAAGATCTTTTTGGATCGAAAAACTCTAATTGAACTTAAGATTTAATTGTTTCTGATTTTGCAAAATAGTTGTTATCATAAAAACTGTAGAGTAGAATGCATTCCCCAGCATGACCAGCATTTTAGTTAAGTCCACTGCTGTAAGTAAGCACCAAAGATGAAAGGTTTCTTGAAAACAGGAGAGTTCTGAAGTGGATAGAACATTGGGAGATTAAGAAGTCAGTAGAAGAGGAGACGTAAGTGCATCAGAAAGAAACATTTTTTCTCTGCCAAGCTCTTATTTGATGTGAGGTCCACTTGATTATTGGCTTTGAAGAGATTTTAAGCATTTCATTTCAGCTGAATTCCGGATGCATCATTAAACATAAGTTATGCCCCTATTAGCTCTGTGATTTTTTCAGCAATAACTCTAGTACGTATAACTTAAGACAATCTGACTTTACAATGCCAAGGTTTAACTTGGTGAAATATGGTAAGCACTCGATCAGATATCTAGGACCCAAATTGTGGTCAAAATTATCAAAGAGCATAAGAGAGGCCACATCTCTCAACACCTTTAAGACAAACATCAGAAATCTCAACAATCTTGATGCATTATTAGATGATGGCTGTAGAGGCTGTCTGCTCTGCTCCTCCTAAAGAATTTTTTAAGTATGTATTATTGTATTATAAAATCCACTGTACATAGTCTCATAACATATTTTAACTTGGATTTAAGTTTTACTATTGTAAATAGCTATAGGTTTTTTTTAAATTTAACTCGTTTTTGTTATGTCCCCGTATTAGTAGGGGAGTTTTTCCCCAGCTAGGTGGTTGATGACATTCTTAATAAAGTTTCTATCTATCTATCTAAGTCAATGTTTGTAAACAGTGATCTAGAAGAATACATTTTTTTGCCAGGTTAGGGGAGGCAATGGGCAAGAATAGCAACCCTTTACCTACTGTCAGTGTGGACTCACCATCAACAGCATTCTTTTGGGATAGACATGCTCCTCTTCCAAGTCTAACAATGGTCAAACTTCAAGCTTTTCATTTTCCAAACCAAAAAGGAATAAAACAGGTTTTGTATAAAATACCGATAGATTTATTGTTTGTGATGAATGCATTTGTGTACATTTACTCTGTTTTCAAACCTGCTTCACAAAAATTTGAAAGGCTCTGGAAATGCCGGCCACTTTTAAACGATCAACATTTCCATCCATCATCCTCGGCAATTTAAGTCACTAAAGCAAGATGCTGAATGAAAATGAAAATGATTGAGTTACAAAATTCTACACCAAATGTGTGTTGCTAAAAAAGAAGCTTTCGTGGTCTAGCAAGTTTTATCCATCATGACATTGTATGAAAATGTTAGGTCATTGCAAAAGCCAACAGACTGGCATAAGATTCCTCTTTAGCTTGCTACACTAATTGCTTTCTTTGTGCATTGAGATATTTGCTTTAGGAGAAAGGACTTCCCACTACTGACAGCCCCAGCAATAAAAGTATTGTGAAGTATATATGAAATAATTCATATCTGAACTACAGTTGTAGATGAAAGTGAAAAATGATCATTGCAGTAAATTTTCCAATTTAAGCAATTGGAGAGAAGAAGCCTGAAAAAAATCAGGGCTTCAATGGGCTTCGAACGCTGGGGTTTGAACCCCATTGAAGCCCTGATTTTTTTCAGGCTTTTTCTTTCAAATTGCTTAAGTGGAAAATTTACTGTGATGATCATTCTTCACTTTCAATAAAAGTATTGTGGCCAGCCAAAACTACATCCAGCACTTGCCTCTGACAGTCGAAGTCAAACCACTAGAGGGAAACAAACATCAATCAATTTTCAAGCTCTTTCTGAGTTGTATGACCACAAAAGGTCGCCAATTAACAAGAACCTTGTTGTCTCAAATCAAAACTTACCTTAGGATTAACTTGGCAAAATTTTCTCCTACTATACTTACCTTATATTGTCAGGAGAAAAAAATTCTTAGCACAACGGTCATAAAATTTCTGAATTCTTCAAATACGAAATGACAACTCTTTCGGCCTTGTGGCAGCATTCTATTTCCAGAATAAAATCATCAAGCTTCCGGAATTAAAACTGACCAATCAGAACAAGCGACACTATCACTTCCACTTCAATTCTGTCAATCAACGTTTCATATTTCTGACTTCCGTGGCCCCCAACTGACAGAGACAACATTAAAATATCGCAGACCTTTTATATGTTTGGGCTAAGTGAGCTTAGACATATTTAGTTTAATGCTTCTTCTTCCCAGAATATCAAATATTTCCAATAAGAAAAATGGCAAGAAACAAGAGAAAGAACATGACAGATAAAAGCAAATTCAAAGTTCTTAGAATTGAAGCAAAGAAGCGGTGGTGAAGCAAACGGGTGGAAGCAAAACGCCTCAAGCACATAGTCGAGCAAGCTGCGTCAGAAAAAAGTCCTGTTGCTGTTGGTGAAGCAAGGGAACCCAATCCTGCAGCTGCCCTCATCCAACCCGATAAGCCACTGATGAGCCATCCTCTAGAGTAACAGAGTAAGTCCAGGTATGGATGGATGGTGCAGCTGGACCTGAAAAATTTGCCAACGTGAAACAAATGTCAAACAAATTAATCAAACAAATTAATCCCCCGAAGATGGTCAGTGACAAAATCTTCTTGGGCTCTGGTACCTTCGGCACATGCCATCTTACCTTCTGCAGGGAAATTTTAGTGGCAGTAAAGGAATTCAAGTCAAGACAATCAAGGTCTGACAAAGAAGTGAAACGCAAGGTTCTAAATGAGGCCCGAATGATAAGCCACTTTTGTGACCACCGCGGACTCCCCTTGCTTTTTGGAGTTATCACAAAGTCAACGCCATTTTGTCTTTTGACTCAGTTCCATGGGAACAAGATACAAAGTTTAAAGCTTTACAAGGCCATGAAAAGATTGGAACTGGACAAGCCATACTGGCTTCACAACTTAAGAGGCATCATTGAGGCCCTCAGCCATGTCCACAGCAAGGACATTTTGGACAACGACTTAAAGTCAAACAATGTTTTACTCCAAAAACGTGGAAAAGATTGGAATCCAGTAATCATTGACTTCAGGAAAGTGTGTTTCATTTCCAATCCTAAAACTCTGACGTCCTTGTCTGTGTCTGCACAAGAACAGTACCTGCATTCATATTCTCAAATCACACTGGAAATCGTCTGTGGAGAAGGTTGACAGAGTGTGCAGTTAGATGTGTTTAGTGTTGGAAGGATTGCTCTTGCCATTTTATTGCCAACTGCAACAGCACTTTCACTGAAAGCTGGAAAGCAAGACATTATAGACAATCCAGTTAAGTGGCCAAGTTTGGAGAACTTTTGCTGCACTATTGACACTAGTTTTAGATTCTTTTTGTTTTCTTGGGAAACTAGATATTAACTTTGGGGTTTGCCGTGTCCTTTTTATCCATGTAGTACCAAGGAGTTCCCACATTAAGGTCACTTACATGTAGCCTCATGCGATCTGAAATGTTTTTGTGGGTTTCAAGCTGCAAAACACGCCAGGCTCAATGTTAAATAAATATAGTGCCCAGCAAAACTAATTAGTCGGTTCTAGTTCATAATATATAAAATAATTTGTGTATTTACAAAGATTTTAAAGATAGTGTTTCTAGCCTCGCGCAATTCAATAAGCTTTGTGGGTTTAAGCCGACGAAACATCAGACTAATCAGAACCTCTAGCCAGTTTCACAGCATTTAAATTCAGTTCTTTAACGTTCTACGTCAGTTTAAGTCGTTCTAGTTCAGTATATTTAAAATCATATCTATTTTGTATGTATATTTTGGTGAGATAAGTGTTATTTTTTAAGTCCAGAGGGCAATTTGTAAAGTTTCTAGCTGATTGCTTGGATGTTTACGTATCTTTGGGCAATTTGAGGCTGGCCAGCTATGCGGACATCAAGCCAAACAGTTGTGTTAAGTTTTTCACACATCATTATTGTGAATAAAATGTCATCAAAAATGTCACAATAGTTTAAGTGTGGACTTGTATTGGCCCAACAATAAAAGTCAGAAAGAAGTCTGCCAATAAATGCAAGAATGGTCACCAGTGAGAGGTCAATACTAGAAGTGACAATCATTGGCCCTATGATCTACCCACAATTCATAACAGGGAAGGCCTAAAGCAGAAAAGCTAGAAAAAATACTAATTCTTACTCGTTGAATCTGTCCTTGGCCACTCAGCAGTGTGTGATTTTTGTATAGGATTTTGTCAAAGCTGTTTACCTACAAAAGTGTCTGTTAAGATAGTCATAACAAACAGTATTTAAGGCTGGATGGCTTAAGGTAACAACGATATTCATCTCTCCTTTTGGGTCAACCTTTATTTGTGTACTGTAAATATTACAATATAAATCTATTCTGTCACTGTTGACCTATCCTTTTGGTTTGTAATCATATTTATTATGTTCAGTTGGTATTTTGGTGGCTCAAAACAGTAATATCTCTGTTAGACACCTGGGCTCTAGCATGCACTTTGGCATGAGGCATCGGCATGAGGCATCACAAGATCAATCCTTATCCACAAACCTAATATCTCAAAAACTGATCTAGTGTCCCTACTTTTTTAATGCAAAAGATTATTCAACAGCAAAAGAGGAATTCACATGTGAAATTGTAAAAAAAAATTGTGGAGTGGAATTCTTCCAGCTTGAAAATTTCCATTTTTTTAATTTAAGCAAAATCTACCCCTGAACACTGAATTTTTTTGACATCTTTACTCATTTCTTCTTCTGTGGTAAAAAGATTTTAGAAAAAAATGGGGTCACCGACTTAGTTTTCAAGATAGATGCAACTGACGCTGAAAAATAAGTCAAGTTTGTTGCTATGCAACAGATTAGCACAACCTTAATTTATGGCTTACACACAATGAAAGTACGGTGGAGAGTTAAAAATTGCACAGCCATCCAAAACAACACTAGTTAACAGTTCCAAGCATGAAAAATTGCACTTAGTTCTACAAGTCTAAAATAAAACCCCAAAAAACTGTATTGAGCCACCTTAAATGTTCCCATGGTTTGTACAAGCTAGTCTTGCTGCATCGTCTGTAATATATTGCATGATTCAAGATGGATTTATTTGCAGTATCTCACTGAAATCCTGGAGGGGAGGATGAGGTGATAAGAGACCATGGTGTTAGACAAGAAACAGTAAAAATTACAAAATGAAGAGCTCTGAAGTTAAATTATTTGCTCATTTATTTATTTTTTATTTGTTTCTCTGTTACTCTGCCACAATTAATTGAGAACTAGAATTTAATGAAATGGCAAGCACCAAATAGTTTCAAATACCAGAATGAACATTGGGCACATTCATTTAAAAAGTGGCTAGCACACCTGGCAATAGATGGGCAGTTTCCCTTGTTTTATATCTATATTTAAAGTTAAGGTTCTCAGGCAACTGATCAATCATCAGAAGTAGGTTCAGACAACTGCATGAATCCCTTGCTGATAATAGGCAACTGAATTTAAAATTGAGATAACAGGCCAATTTTAATGTGCTCTAGTGCTTATATCAGCAAGGCTCTTTGTTTATGCTGATGTTGCAGTTTTTCATTGCTTTCAGAGTTTGAAAAGTTCTTAACCTGCTCCATAGAAGAGTGGGAAAGGAAGGAAAAGGAGGTAGAGGCCAAGTTTCTGGAATTAAGTTTATCTGATAAGCTTGGAGTTGTCCAAAGTGGGCCTAGAAAAAGGGAGAAGTCCAACAAAGTTCAGCCTCAAGTTCAGCAAGACCCTTTTGCAAGCTATGTGTTACATGTCACGCGTCACGCGGGTTACATTTACCCATAACCCCCTTTGGTGTTACATTTACCCATAACACCCTTTGGTGTTATTGCTCAATTACCATGTGCTCAACTCGGATCAGCCATCTTGATGAACATTAAATAATTCATATACGTTCATGAAATGTGTGAGGATTTCCTGAACCTTATGACATGGTGTCAGAAGTGAAGAACCCAAGGCTTCAACAATTCAGCCTGGTCTCTCGTGACTGATTGCATTCAGACTCGTTCTATAAACGCTTCGAACTCTCCGTCTCTCTTCCATCGATCAACTCAACATGGTTTCGACTCTTTTCCGATCTTACTGATCTACTTGTCTCATCGATCGACTCATCGTTGTTTGGGACTCTCCTCCCCTCTGACATCATGGGTAAAGATCGACCTGTGTTTGACGCCAGCTCAGAGGATCGTCGTCGAGCTTTTAAATTCTTCATTGCAAACTTCAGGGATTATTGCATCATGGAAGACTACATCAATTCCGCCAAAGATGTGGACAGCAACGACTACTGGATACAAGCGAAATGGCCTAAAGTTATGGCGGCTCTTCGACGAGCTTTCCCTCAGGCCGAATGGGATGTACTTACCACAACCATCGACTCCCAAATTGCCGATGAAGATAAACAACATCCTGCCAAATGGTTAGCTAAACTCTCCAACCACTATCTTGGCGACGAACCCATCATCCAATGCACTCATAACTTTTTCCGCATCTTAAAACAGGACCCCGGGATGAGTATCCAACAGTGGCACACTGCAGTGCGACTGGAGTACCACAAATGTAACTTTCCTTCAGCAGTCGACGACAGGCTACAGAGAGACATTTTTGTAATTGGACTAAATGACACCTTCAAGCATTTTCGCAGCGACCTAATCTCACGGGAGAACCTGGCTTGTCTAACCTTTGAACAAGTCATCAATAAGGCTCAGGACTTTGAGGCTGGCTTCAAAACTGAATCAGCTATCACTAAACAACAGCTTGAGGAATCAGTCCACCAGCTCACACCCAGCGTGTCAAATGAGGACACAACTGATACAGCACACAAGGTCACACCCAATGCCATCAAGTCCAGAACTCCTCGCCGTCCCTTCAAACAACATGGTCTCCCTGCTTCACAGTCTCATGCCTCTCCTACCTGCTTGTAGTGCAGTCGCACACCACACGCCGCTCGTCGTGATTGCCCAGCAGCTAATGATACTTGCCATCGTTGCGGCAAAAGGGGCCACTGGCAACAAGTTTACCGAGCATCTGCTGCTAATACAGTGCACCAGGCAGACACAGGCTTTCAGTCAAGCACCGCTTATGTCATCACTCATGACATAGCGCAGGTTCAGTCTGCACCCAAGGGAATCTTTGTGGATCTGGATCTTAGCCCAACTCCCTCGCCAACAACAACTCGCCGCATCCGATTTCAAGTGGACTCTGGGTGCTGATGTAACACCATACACGTTACAGATCTACAGAAAATGCCTCCCGTAAAAGTTGAACCTTCCAATGTTCGTCTCCTTGACTACTCCAAATCCATCATCCCAACTGGAGGTCAAACCACATTGCACTGTACTCGCCAAGGCAAAATCTATGATGTACTGGTTCAAGTTATAACAGCACAAAGCTACTGTGCACCCCTACTGGGTCTGGCTGATAGTACTCGCATGGGTATCCTGAATTATGATGTGGACACTGTCAATCAACTCCATGTCACCTCCACACCTTCTTTACCTCCTCTTGGTGAGTTGACTTTTGATTCTATTAAAGTTAACTATCCCCATCTATTTGAGGGGCTGGGTGAACTGGGAGAACCTTACTCACTGACACTTGATCCTACTATTAAGCCCATCCAAGCTGCGCCCCATCGCTACGCTGCACCAAAGCTACCCATCATTAAAGAGGCACTGGACAAACTGATCGACACAGGTCAACTAGTTAGAGTGAATGAACCTACACCCTGGATATCAAACATGGTGGTACGTGAACGCCCACCATCAGCAACTAAGCCCACCAAAGTTCGCATTTGTTTAGACCCTTCCCAGACCATAAACAAAGCCATTCTCAGACCAGTATACCCCATCCCCACTCTGGAGGAGAACCTTCATTGCTTTCATCAGGCTAAGATTTTCTCAACTTTTGACATTAAAGATGCTTTTCAAACAATTAAGTTGACAGAGGAGTCCTCTAAGTTGACTACTATGCACACACCCTGGGGACGTTACCGCTGGACTCGACTTCCCTTTGGCATCAGTTCAGCTCCTGAGGAATTCCAGCGTCGCATTCATGATGTTCTCTGTGGTTTGGAGGGTGTTGTCAACATTGCCGATGACATCATCGTCATAGGTCGGGGCACATCGCTAAAAGAGGCCACACATGATCATGACTGCACAGTAATTGAGCTCCTAGACCGCCTCTCTCAGCATCACCTAAAGCTCAATCCAGACAAAGTCAAGTTAAAGACCTGCTCTGCACCCTTCATGGGTCACACCCTCATGCCTGAAGGACTAAAGCCCAGTAATGAGATTGCCAATGCAGTCCTGAACATGCTTCAACCTCAGGACAAAGCAGCCACACGGTGTTTCCTGGGCACAATTACTTATTTATCAAAGTTCTGCCCCTGCCTCAGTGAGGTGGTACGTCCTCTCCATGATCTCACTCACATTAATCAGAAGTTCCTGTGGGCTGACCAACACACAGAAGCTCTCCGACAAGCGAAGGAGTTAGTGTCTCAAGCTCCATGTCTCCGTTACTTTGACGTCAAAGCCCCAGTGGTACTTCAAGTTGATGCCTCGGAATATGGCCTTGGTGCAGCACTTCTTCAACCAGCCACTTGTTCTTTAAACTCCTCCGATACCTTGTGGCAACCGGTAGCCTACAGCTCAAGTTCTCTCAGCCAAACAGAACAACGATATGCTCAAATTGAAAAGGAAACTCTAGCCATTGTTCATGCATTCCACAAGTTTGACCAACTTCTCTTTGGCAAATCGGATGTGATTGTACATAGTGATCACAAGCCTCTGGAGACCATCTTCAAGCGCCCTCTGGCTTCCGCTCCACGCCGTCTTCAAAGCATGATGCTTACTCTTCAACGCTACACATTCTGCGTTGAGTACCACAAGGGGTCAACACTCCACATCGCTGACACTCTCTCGAGCCCCTCTACCCACCACCACTCACAAACAAGTGCATGACGAAGTGGTCTATCGAGTTGAATTTGAAACAGACACCCCTCAACTTTCTGCATTTCAAGATGCCACACTTCAAGAGCTAAGAACAGCAGCCATGACAGACCCTGAACAAATTGCCCTGCAATCTCTCATTAAGGCTGGCTGGCCCAATGACAAAGCCGTGGTTCCTGAACTAGCACGCCCATACTGGGCCATCCGTCATGAACTCACCTCACATGATGGGCTCCTGTTTAAACAAGATCGCGTCATTGTCCCCTCTTCTGCTCGTCCAACCATACTCCACAAGCTGCACGCTGCTCACCGCGGCTCAGAGTTCACCATTCGACATGCTCGGAGTTGCGTCTTCTGGCCAGGGATCAACAGTCAGGTTTCAGACATGTGCCAGAACTGTGTCATTTGTGCACAATATAAACAACAACACCCTCGGGAACCGCTCCAACCTTACCCTGTACCCACCTTACCTTGGCAACTGGTGTCACAAGACTTATTTGAGCTCAATGGCATACCATATCTGGTAACAGTTGATCACTACAGCGACTTTTATGAAATTGACCGCCTCTCATCTATTCAATCAACAGCTGTAGTGCAAGCCACCAAGCAACACTTTGGCCGACATGGAATTCCACACACGTTGCTAACGGATAATGGAGCTCAATACACCTCAGACTAGTTCAAAGAATTTGCCCAAACATACAAGTTCAATCACATCACGTCATCTCCATACTGGTCGCAATCCAATGGTCGTGCTGAAGCAGCTGTGAAGTCTGCCAAACATATTCTCCGCACAGCTAAAGATGTAGACTTGGCTCTCTTGTCAGTACGCAACACTCCCCCTGTTGGTCACACCTTCTCTCCGGCTCAGCGACTGTTTGGCCGGGCTCTCCGCAGCAATTTGCCTCAGCCATCAGTTACATTGGAACCATCCAAGCTTCAACGCGACACAGTAGTAACCGATCATTTGCATCGCAAATTACAGCAAAAGCAAGCCTACGACAAACATGCAGGACAACTCCTACCAGACTTTCCACCCGGAAGCTATGTCTATGCTAAACCTCGCCCTAATTCACCTTCGAAGGCATGGATCTCTGGACAGATCATTGGCTCTGCTGGCCCTAGATCTTACGGTATCAAAACTGGCTCCAGACAAATTAGGCAAAACCGTGTTCAAGTGCAACTGGCACCTCCCTCAAGTGCCAATGCCTCACAACATCAGACTAATACCACTCCACTCCTTCCTGACAAGCTTCGACCCAGCCCGTTAAACCCACATCCATCATATATTCCATCCGCAGTTTTCACAGCATCACCGAATGATGCTCGTCCATCTCCTATGCCTTCAAATGCCACTCCCTCGACACCAACGGTTCCACCTGAGCCAGGTTCTGAAGCGCCTTCATCACTCTGTCCAGTCACCCCACCGCCTGCATCCCCCTCTCCAATTCCCCGTGCTTCTCCTGTGTCACCCAGTCCACCAGCACCTCAAACAGTTACTCGTAGTGGTCGAGCCATTCGACGACCTGCCCGTTATGCTGACTGAGCATTGACAAAGAATTTTCATTGCAGGTGAAGAACACTACCCATTGCTGTAAGCGTGGGTGTTACTGTCAGTGGAACTGGATGCTGCTGTCAAGTGGGAGAAGGCCTTGAACATTAATGACCCTTTATGATCAGACCATTTGGAACTGTCTTAGACATTAATGAGATTTTAATTTTTGTTTGTTGTTTTCCTTTATTTCCTTGTTCCTGTTATCGTTATTGTTATGGTTGTTAGCATTCTGGTGATCAGAAAGCAACCTTGATTTAAAAAAAAAAGAGAAGAAAGCATGTTACATGTCACGCGTCATGCGGGTTACATTTACCCATAACCCCCTTTGGTGTTACATTTACCCATAACACCCTTTGGTGTTATTGCTCAATTACCATGTGCTCAACTCGGATCAGCCATCTTGATGAACATTAAATAATTCATATACGTTCATGAAATGTGTGAGGATTTCCTGAACCTTATTACATATGCAGCTGAACTTCAAATTACGTTTTCAGCAAGGTACATGTGTGTTATTGTTATTGTTATTTTTATTAATATTGCTTATATTTACCCTTGTAGAATAAATAAAAATTGACAGATTTAATGGGTTTTTTTTATTATTGGCATCTGTTAGTGAGACATGCATCAAAATTATTTCTCACCGTTGAGCAAGAGCAAAACTTAGTCTTACCAACAATCTTTTACTACCAGTAGTTGTTATGTAGAGATCTCTAAAAACAATTATAAGCAGTTTAGTTCAGTAAATTGAATTAAAGTTGAGACATGCAGGTCAAGATCCCAAAAATTTCCAAAATAAGCTCTCCAGTGATTTATTTGCTTAACTACAACCCATTTTGTTTGTTAGTTATTTTTTAATCCTAAGGTCTGCAGTGACTGGAGAGAGATTACTCTGACAATACATGATTAAGTATTTCAGGAGGATGAAGAGAACCCCACTGATATACATGATGTAAAGGTGAATAGTTCTATGCCTTTAAGTTTGTCCCTTAGAAGAACAGTAAGCCGCATTTTGTTTCTATTGATCAATAAATAGAAAGACACTTAGCAACATTTCTTGTTTATCTGAGGATGCTTGTTTGGCTTTTCGTACTGAACAAGTAAAACCAGCATGTAACCAGAACAAAGACAATCATGGAACTATTCTAGTGGGAATCACAAACCGCTTTTGGTTTTATTTTACATTTTTACACATGAGACTTATCCGTGATCTTCACTCTCACCTTACTTATATTTCATGGAAATTGAGTGTAAAGAATGGGGCTTCCTCGTAAAGAAACTCTTTGGTAATCATCATGGCACTGGGGATTATGGACATCTAATTATTGACCCAGTGCCATGTTACTCCACCCTATCTATTCTCTTCACAAAAACTCTGGCCAAGGCCTTGAAGCATCTTGCAAGGTGCATTAAATTCTCTATTCCAGGGCAACCAACCATGATGCATCAGCACCGGGACAGTCTTGTAAGTTAAGTTTTAAAAGATGTGCAGGCCAATTTTACCTTTATTGTTGGGTGAACATATTCAGTCCAAGTATTATAAGTGAAGTAGGCCTGCATGTTATACTCTATCAATAACCATTGAAGGGATTGCTTTCAAGTCACAAATATTAGGTATAACCTGGTGACTAATTTTTTGCAGATCGTCTAATCAATTTGTAACATAACTACCCTTTCACGGCTGGTTTTTCTTAGGCAGGAACATGGCTTGTTGGGCCAGTGTTCACTACTGGTGAATGCTTGTATCACTGCAGAACCTTTATTGTTATAAATAATTATTGAACATGATGTATGTGCAGCCCAGACAAATGTTTCTATCCTTGGTTTTAACTTGTTTAAAGTGCACCTAACCCAAAAATTTTTTTCCTAAAATGAATTTTACTTGTTATTTGAAATACTTCTGCAAAAAATTTTGGGATTCGGTTAAATCCTCGATTTTCTGTGCTCCAATGAAATCTTGAAAATAGCTCCAAAACAACGCCATTTTGTTTCAAGACCGAGTTTGAGGAGAATGGGTCCAGCGGCTACTGTGATGTCTACCCAGGAAGGTTGAATATCTCACGTCCTCTCATTTCCTTCAGGATGGTCCAATACACATTGGAAACGTGCACAAAGACGCCTTCCAGAAGTGCTATCGGCTGTTGTTGCAATATCCCAGATTTAAAGAATAATATACTGTGCAATTTACTGGCAATGATCGGTCACACGTTACTGTGAAGATTTAAATGATAGTTGATTTTATCAAACTGAAACAAGTGAACTGAGTCTGTGAGAACCATTGAAGAACTCTCAGTGGACTTTGTTCTGCAGACTTTCAAATGCTATTTTCAAAATTTTCTGCTTAAAGCCAACCAGCAATTTGTAGAAATACTACAGACAACCTACATCTTCCAATCCCGCAGTATTTACAACATAGCCAGCAAAGTTGTGTGATTAATCAAGAAGTGTTCAACCGCTATACTGATATGCAAATAGATAGCAACTGTATGCCGCCAACCAACACTTATTTCTCTTTCGATTCAGATAAAAGTCGAGGATTAATCCTTTAGAATTACATGATAACAAGATTGTTAGACTCACCGAGTTTTTCAAAGATTTGGAAATCAGCAGTGCGACAAACAGTCTGTGCAATAATGAACGCATAACATTATCTGCAGACTGGTTAGGGACCAAATCCTTTTCACTTATCCAATGAATTTCACTGCAAACTTTGGGAAAAATTTACATCGGTTGTTTGGAGTTACGACTTAAAACATGTGACAATGTGAAATCCGTAATTGTATGAAGTGTTTCCTTCCACCTTGCTTCCCACAACTTCAAAGCTACAGGTCCAAACAATTCTACGATTTTCAATTGATCGAAGCCAGTGTTTTGGAGGTCATCAAGTCTCTAAAACTGCAACACTTATGTCACTCTTATAAACATGAGGCATTCCAGAAAGTAAAACAAACTGGATTCAATAGGAAAACCATATCTTGACAAAATACATTCTTGCTAAGGACACATCCACGAGGAGCTTAACCCTTCTCAGGAGTCACCGGGAATCTCCCAGCACAACGTCTGTGACGTGACATAGTAATTACATTGGGGATAGAAAATTATGTCAACAAGGACACAAAGCAGATTAAAAATAATCTCCTCGGGCCGATCGGCGTGTGTCATTTCCTGGTATTGGGTTATTGAATTCATCAGATGAAAGCCAGAAGAGGATGGTTGATAGATTACTGAATTGTTTGGCATTGAAATGAATTTTGCGGGAAAGACAAATTATTTGTGTCTCGCGTGCCAACACAATGGCACGCTCTGCGAAGGAGACGAGAGATTTTTCTCTCCAATGTATTTATGGCTCTTGTCTCAACCAGAGGAAAAGATGGTACCCTTTGTCTAGTGAACTTGTGGGCCGAAAAGTCGGTCAGTTTGTTAAAGGAAAGTTTTTTTGAGGAATTTCCAAGCAAAATTAGTCACGTTAAAATTGGGAGCTTATGGTGGGACAACAGAGAGCACATCCCGTTTGAGTGGTTTTCAGTGAAAAGTTCACAAGAAGCCTTCGCCATATCTTTGTTTGGTCTCCTTGGTGGCTTGCTCAAGCAGTTGTTGACAAAAGAAAGTGGACTTTTGTCATCCAGAGTTTTTGAACGTGTCATGAACGCAATAAACAATGCTGTCAACAATCACAATGTGGGTTCGGTGATCGATGCTCAAACACCAAAAAGCCAGAGAATCACCATCCTTGAAAAGGAACTAAAATTTTATCCAGAGCAAGTTAGAGAAGTGGAAGTTTTGATCTTGGCAGTTATGGAAATTCCTCCAGAAACATCTTTGCCGTCAAAACTTATTAGATCATCGAACCTTGAAAGTGTTGAGAAAAGTTCGCTTGGACCCATCACCAAGAAATGAGAAATGAGATCTGTTTCTAGCATTGCTTTAGATGTGATCCAAAATGCCTTCAACTCTTCTTATTTAAGTTTGGGAGCCATTCTGGGCTACAGATCTATTTATGGCAATCAGGAACACCAGTTGGCTGTGAGTTCAGCAGTTTCGGAAGCTGTAGAGATTGTTGCCCTAAACAAAGGACTCAAGGCTGCAGCAGACTTCGCGTTTACTCTCCAGGTTCAGCAGAAGTAACAGATTGCCATGCTAGCACCAGATTGGCTACAGGTCTATGTCAAACTGGAGACAAAGTTACCAGACAATGGCTGGCAAACCATTTTAAACTTCCTAAATTTCGGAAGAAGTGGGGTAAGTTTATGTTTTATTTGTTTGAGAACATTGTGCTTTAAACTCTGTGATTTACAGTGTAGGCTCATTGTTCTTCTACTTTGTAATTTAACAAGCAAGAAATGCAAATCCTAGCTGCTAATCAAACTATGGATACTTCAGTTTAACAAATAGAGTCATGCGTCTGGTCAGTAATTGATCACAGATGACGTCACATTGTGGTAAAAACAAAATAGTGATACATTTAGCTGAACTCAGAGTCAAAACAGAAAAAGGAATTGATGTTGATGTCATTTTGCCTGTCCTTCTCCTTGATCACAAGTAAGCACTGACCAAAAGGCACCATTAATTCAGCTTATTATACATAGAACTCACTACAATCTCTTTTCTGATTGGCCAAAAGCATACAGTGAATTTTCAAAAAATCAAAATCAGCACCTGTGACATCATCTGGTAGCTGCAGATTATATAATAATCATGTCAAGGACACTCAAGGTCACCGGTAGTCGTGTCATGTATTACTGCGGAGCATGATTTTTTAGGGTAATCATGTCAACTTTGTGCACTTTGTGTTGCTTGCCATCAGTGAAGAAGCAAAAACAGGACTTCCGTTTTTTTTTTCGTTCAATGTATAGTAACAAATATAGAAAATAATGAAGCCTCCGCCTTTGGCTGATAACCCCTACACATACCTCATCCTCAATTATTCTGGATATCACGAAAACCTTATCCAATAATTGTTTGTAATTGGAGATAATCACCATATGCAACATGATGGTTGGAAAATCATTTACCGCATTTTGTTCTTAATGGCTGGCTATGCTTATTTTGGATTTTTGGTTCTTAAGTCACACAAACTCACTTAAGGGTGCCAATTGTCATATTTTTCTTTTTAACAACAGAAAGATGGTGACCTACAGCGTCTCCTAACAGAGAACATGATCAAAGAATGCAAGTCAGTTATATTTTCAACAGTGAGGTCTCTTTTGAAAATAGAGCCTCTAGATCCTCAGTACAGGATCACAGAATATTCTGTTGGTCTAGCTCCTACACTAATTTGGACAATCAGAGAAGCTAGACTACATAACTCAGCAAACCCCTCTATGATTTTTAACCTCAGGTAATAGGTAATGTCAAATGTTGTATAATTATAGTCTATTAGTGCTGTTAAGACTGCTACTACAGTAGCTATAGTTATTTTCTGCTTTGTTGTTTTTTTTTATTATTGGTGTAGTTTTGTTTTTATTACTGTTATAGCTTAAGCATCATAATTTTGATGATCACTTCTACTAAATCAATTAACTGTCTACTACTGTGTTAACTATTCTTAGTTAACAGAATTGTTTATGATGCGATCATTTTTTAGCCAGTTTAGTTTTAAGAGCATGCTATTTAGTGTACAGATCATTAGCAATTGAAATTGGTGAAAGGTAGAATAATTAGGAAAATATTTAAAACCTAAGACAGCAAATACATGTGTTCATGATCAACACTAGTTAGATATTTCATTACTTTCTGAATTCCTCGTTGATGTGAATTCTTTGACTAACATAAACTTTGTAATACAACCATTTCTGAGCTTAAAATTCACCATCTTTATTCACTCATCACAACAGTTTCTGTAATGTAGGTGTTGTCAGTGACTCAGCCTTTTGATTAACTGAACAGGTAAAGATCAAGTCTCTGAGGGAGTAGTTGCAGTGAATTTCAACCACTCATATTCAGAGAGTTCTGATTCAGTTTATCCATTAGCAATTGGAAATTGCAAAGAGAACAGGTAACATATTTTAAAGCGGTCATTATATGCTGGGGGGATTAGGGGGACCATCTTAAAGTTGCTTGTTATACTACTATTTAATGATCATATTTCTCCAGGGAAGAAATACAAAAGCTTATCAGACGATTGAATCTCGAAAAAACATCATTAAAGAAAGAGGTTTATCTGTAGATGGCACATGCTACAAGATCAAGTTTGTTGGTAAGTAGGATTTTTGGGGGGATGGGGGAGTTGAGTTGATGTTGCAATAACAATAATTGAGTGGGCTACAGGATAGACCTGAAAAATGATCAGTATTCCTTGTCATCAGCACTCAAGAGTCTGATGCAAATTGTAATATTGTAATTTTGTGGCCTTTCCAAATTCAATTGAACCTTCCCTCTTATGTCATGAACTGCACTGCACTGTCTATGTATATGTTAAAGAAAAGTTTGCCTTTCATCTGAAAGTGAAAGGCAACTAGGGTTTGCTGTAAATATGCATTGAAGAAACTAGTTTATTTTTGACAGTTACATCCTTATTTGATAGTTGTTAATTCTTCAATAAATGGCATGATTGTGCTATATTTGCTAACCTCAAATTTATGTTTATTTTAGTGACACTGGATTACAAGTCTCTCTTACTACTTATACAGAGGAAATTGGAAGATCAGGGTGAAGGAGATGACGATCATTGGGAGCCACTGGTGGGCAAAGGGGTTGAGGTTGGATTCTGTGTGTTTTGCAGGCCTTGAGGGTAAGTAAGAATCGCTTTCTTGTTATATACAGATAGTATAATAATATTGAAGGTTAAATATAGCTTTTGGATTACAGTAAACAGTTCTCCAAATGATATAATTATTGATTAGGTTCTGAGTCGAATCTCTGTTTCTTGAGCACTCCATTGTTTTTAACTTCCTGATTTTATTGAGTAGCAATTTTTTGCTTCCATTGCAAAAAAGTTAGAAGACATTTAGTAGATTTACCCCATAGTTTATGAAGCTCCCAATCTTTCAAACTAATTTCCTTCCCTCTAGGTGGTCCACAAATAGGAATCTGATTATTGCCTAGCATAAAAATATTTTTCCTGAAATTTGAACTACAGGGAATGGAATCAAGAATACTGTAGGGAGTAAAGTTGTTGTCAAGCTACACTTGATTGCAAACATTTTTGTGATTGCATGCTGTTAAATACTCCTCTCAGTCAAATAGATTTACATACAGTGTATGTGTATGTAACCCCCCATGATAGATTAATTATCTGTTTGTAACAAAATTTATTCCCCTTTTTGATTTGCAGGCTCGCAAAGAACATTTGCCTTGCATATTCTTGAGTAAACAAAACACACTCTAATTGTATTAGCCATCCAAGCTTTCTTTCGATTTTCAGACAACTTTAAAATTTTAGAACACTGCAAATGCCTTAAGTAGTGTTGATCTTGAGTATTTTGATCAGGTGTATTGACTTCATGAATAACCTGAGTCCTGGTAATAATAATTATTATGTAATTAAAAAAATATATTATATTTTTGTAGATGGACTGGACTAAGGGATGATCTGGAGTTTTTGCTCCCTTCATCAGGAGACGTGAAACACTGAGCAACTACTTGGTTCTTTGGGTCAATTTGCCTATTGCATTGGAGCCCTTAAAGCGTGCAATGAAGCTTTGGCAATATATGGCCCTTAAAACCCTTGGTGTTATGAACGCATGCAGGTGAAGTTGCACGCTGGCCAACAGACCACAGTGATTAAGAGTAACATTCATGTCAGCTCTATGTCTGGTTAGTGAATAGTAATTTAAAGTGAAATTTTGATTTACTATTGTCCCAAGGTTGAATTAAACAACTGGATATTAGGAAATAAGTACAGGTGAAGCATAAGCTTCACTTGTAAAGTGCTTATGAATATTTTATATAATTAGCGCTATATAAATTTAATTATTATTATTATTATAATTTCAATACCTGCACCTGATGTCCAGTTATCTCTTTTAGAAGGATATGGAAGAACAGATATCATGCTCTCCAGAAACACTAGGGACTGGTCATTATTTACTGGGGGGAGGGGAGGGCCATTATATTTGGGGGGAAGGTCACTATTTTTTGAGTTCCACTTTGGGGAGGGCCATTTTTAAAAAAATTTCATTGAGGGGAGGGTTACGATTTTTTGAGATTATAAGTATTTACCATGAGTCTTTCAACTCAGAGTTCTCTTGATTTGGGTCACTCTACCCCGTGGATTTTAATTTGTCACTGGTTGCAGCATGAAAAGTGAAATATGGGCCTATAATAAAAGTACATGTATTATGAATACAAAGGTCTTTATTAAAGGCATAACTGTTCAATGAAACACTTTGTGTCGGTTTCTTACATGATTCATTTGTTGTACGAAGTTTGTACAAAATTTAAAAATACAACACATGAGAACATGTCATGATCAGTAGCAGCTAAAAACTGCAAAAGTTCCATTTGTGAGTTGCGCATGTGTACCACACATTGCTTATAACTAATGATACCTAATAATATGCTCTACTTTTTGAACAATAACAATATTTTCCTTGAGAATTAAAGTAATATAGAAAACTTCTGACAGTTAGTCTGACACATGATCCAGGTGTGGTGTGCAAGTTGGGGAATTATCCCAGTATGGGCCATAATGGTCATCTGAAGTATTCTGCTGTTCTGGTGGTGTCTGGGCCGGTGATTACGTACGACTAAGGTGTTGCATAACAATTTACTAGTTTAGTGATTTTCACCTTTAATGCCAAATATAATGTTTACTTATGTTTTATTTCCACTCCATACAGGCATGAGAGCCCAGAAATATTTGAATCTCAAGTTGACAGAATATTGCATTCAAAAGAACTGCGGAGACTTTGTGCTGTTTTTCGTGACTGCATATTTTATTTTAAAGGTATAATTTATATACACAAGAATTCTTTTACATATATTGTTGTGATAAATTCCATTTTTGAAACAAGAAATATATTTGATTTTTAAACTATTTTTTCACTGACAGACACAACCATGAAGGATGATGTTACTTGTATAATGAAGCATGACTGCTGCAGATTCCAGGAGTATGAGCATGTCAGACTGAAGCACTTGATTCAGTACCTAGATTCAGCAAAAGTGCACTGGAATCAAGTGTTCAAACCAAAAGCTCCTGACCATGACAAAGCATTAAGTAGCAAGGTACTTGACAAGGTGCAAATAATTTGTGGTGCTGCTGAGTCCTTGGAAGAACAACTAAAGAGACTGCACAAAACTGGTGTGGAGCTATGGCCACCTTTCTGTGATGCTAACAGTCTCATTGATGGTACACTACAGCTGATAGAGTCATACAATTTACCTCCCACTTGTGATGATGTCCTTGACCTCACTGATGCAGGACCTGGTGTGGGAGTCTCCAATACACATGTGAGATACCGAGATGCTGAAATAGTCAGACTTGACAATAGTGTAAGAAGAAACAGAATACATAGAGCAAGGAATGATTCAGGGCAGAATGAAGCAGAGAGGACAAATGCAGCAATAGGTAGTGAAATATAAAACATTTTATATAAATAACAATTCAATTGAGCTACTTGTTTAAAACATTTACTGTATGGTCTGCTTCTTTTGAACTGTGCAGATATTTATTTTGTCATATTAACCTTGTTTTATAGCATGCAATATTTAATGGAGTGTGGTTTTCAATTGCAGGCGATGCATTG
>NW_028301576.1:33860000-33917500 GCF_042242905.1 Orbicella faveolata
TGGTCTTGCATTCATTTTGGAGGATATCCTTCACCTTCTTCGTTTGTGCTTTGTGTTGCTCATACACAAGTAGCCTGGATCTTCTCTCGTTTGTGCCAAAGAAGGTACTCTGAGAATTCCACAAATGTCTCACCCAGTATATATTTCTTCATCGCACCATGCGTTCTCCTGGAATTTTACGACAACGCATGAGTCATACTGTTTCAGTTCTTTATCAGGGATTCGCTTTCCTGTCCCCTTGAATATCAGAAGGCGCTTTATCTGTGGTTCTCCATCTGCGAATACAGTCAGCTGCACAGTACATTGCCATTTTTCATGGCCACTGCCAGTGGTTTGGCTCCAGTCCGTCTCTTCTCCTTTTGTCTCGTAAGTCGCCCCTTTTGTGTTAAAGCAAAATTCTAGGGGTGTCTGATCCATGTTGGCGATGTTGCTCAAATTCCAAGGACCAATAATGCCATCTTGTTTATCAGCTAGCTCTTGCTTTGTCTTGATTGCCATTTGGTGAATATATCTGTGAAACTACTGGATGTTTACGCGCAGAGCCTCTGGGTGGCTCTGGGCAACATTTGTTGGCCTTCGAAGAGATATATCAAAACGGGTTTTGAATCGAACAAACCAATGGTCAGACATTTTAAAGTCTGCATCAGGATATTTTTCTCTCATTATTTCTTTGCATCTGTTTCTGAACCACCACTCTTTGACTTTGATGCCTTTACTTCGTAAATCTTTGAACTCACTGTACAGCTGCTTCTCCATTTCCGGATAAGAAGCCTGCCTACCAGCACCTGGCTTTCTGGACTTTCTTGGGTCATTCTGCAGTTTAAGTTCTTGAGCAATCCAAGGGTTGTAGGTGTTCGACTTCAGATGAACTTGATATCATTCTGTGAACTCTCTGGCTGCTTTGGCCTTGTTTTTGTACTTCTTATACAAATTGATAAATTCTAGCTTCTGTTCACGAGTCCACTGTTTCCTCGTGTGAAACTGTTGCTTCGGCTGTTCAGCTTGTCCAGTCTTCTGAGTGGCTTCAGAGTTCTGGCTAGCTTCTGAGTTCTGTTTGTCTTCAGAGTTCTGACTGGTGTCTGAGTTCTGGCTAGCGTCTGAGTTCTGGCTGGCGTCTAAGTTCTGGCTGGCTTCTGAATTCTGGCTAGGTTCAGTGTTTTGACTTGCTGGAAATGAATGTGACTCTGGCGTGGTATCATTGTCCTTGTTGTCTATTTCGGGCCTTTGTAATTGTTGGCATGTCAGGCAAACTCCTACCTGTTTCATCGGTCTGTACTCAACTTCATTCACCGTTTGAGCTGTTTCAGGAGCACACAACGCACACACAGATACTTTGCATTTCATACACTTATACTTAGTGACCCTTTCACAAACTGAGCATGTTTCCTCCATTATGAATTTTGTTGTGCAAAGGCGCGGACCAAAGGTCACCTGTACAGCATGTGACTCGATTCCTAAACGAACAATGAACCATTGTGTAACCTTGTGTCACGCATGCGACTCGTCTTTGCGTACAGAACAGTTCAGACAGTTATACTACATGTACGTACAAAATCTAACTACAACTCCAGACATTTTGGCTGCTGCATTCAAGCATCTCTGTACCATCAAGTCACGGATAACAGGAAATCATATATACAGAGCCAACCCACGAATTAATTCAACATGTGCTTGCTATCCTGAGCCAGAAAATCCTCATTCAGCGCATGCCATTGTCGTCAGAATGAAAGATAGCACAATGAACGCAGCAGAGCAAACAGTGGGGCATATTCCCGATTCTCTGGCTCAAGTTCTGTTTCAGCCATTAGTGGATGGCAATATTTCTATTAGTTCCAAGATTACTGGACAATCCAGGAGTGCTCAAGAAGGCACTTGGGTCCATGGAGGAGGACTGGAGATTCCTTGTTTTCACGTAGTTTTCATCAAAAGTGGCCTTCCAGATTTAAAGAAGACATTGAAGGAAAAACTCTCTGCTCTCAAGCGAAATGCGGATGGAACAGCCTGAGTGCGGGACTGATCAAAGGAGTGAAACATTTGAACAGTAAATATTTGTGATTTAATTTCATACTTACATATAAGGGCTGTATGTGCCAGATACGGTATGATCAGAGTCAAATAATATAGTATTTAGTTCCCGTATAATATGAACACTACTTTTCATTGTTTTGTACACACGTTTGGCGCCTTTTTTGTTACAGTATGCTTTGGTAATAAATACGTAATGCCTGATCGCAGGTTAATACGTAACCTGAATGACCTTTTCATATGTATCATGTAACGTGTCTTCTTTGTGTGAAATGACTGCCCAATTACAAACGTTTTTTAACCATCCGAAAGTAACAGCTACCCAAAAGTAACAGCTACCCGAAAGTAACGGCTACCCGAAAGTAGCGGCTCCTTGGGTCTGCTAAATCCGAAAGTAATGGGGGCCGTTACTTTCGGAATTCTACAGTATCTGTATCATTGATTGTATCAAACAAGGTTGATATCTGACTATAGGAAAAGCTGAGAGTTATTTATAAACCACTGTTTTACTGTTTTGCAGTTGGGGAGGGTCACAATTTTTTATTTGAGTTTTTGGAGGGTCAATTTTTTTGAACCCTTTATGGGGGAGGGCCACAACTTCTTGGCCAAACTCTTTCTCAGTTTAGTGGCCCTCCCCCCCCAGTAAATAATGACCAGTCCCTTAACCATTTTTGGTCACTTATCAGAAATACAATTTCTTTTGAAGCTTAGAAGATTTTTTCCACTTGCTTTCAGCTGGATGCTTTGAACAGATTTTATCAATAAATATAATTTCTAGTTAAACTGCTGAGGTGCTGTCTGCAAAATATAATTTGAATATATACTCAAGAGTGCTTAAAATTAGCAGTCATCTTAGGTTATAAGCTAATCAAAGTATTTGTAAATTTATAGGCCCTACAAAAAGAGCAGCTCTGGCTAATTGTGACAACATTGTGGAACAAGCTTTGCCTTCAGCAAAAATCCAGCAACACTATGAAGAAATTCCTGACAGTTGTAGACAGGCTGTCCTAGGTTATGTAACTCATTACGAGGAAGTCCAACAGGTAAGCTATCTTTTGACTAACATTTTTTTGCTATTACTGCCAAAATGGATTACTCCACTAACAAGGTTCATAGGGTCATGACAAACCTGGAATTATAATTACATTTTCCAGGCCTGAAAAGTCATGAAACAGAAGTGTGGGTCATTGAAAGTCATTGAATGTTGTGTTATGATACACATAGACGTGATCCCTAGAGTTTAGATACTGAATGAACAATTGACAATAACCTATTGATTGAGAGTCACGTGAATAGTACCTTGTGCAATCTTGTTAAAAACTGCTCTGCTAGAATAAAGAAGTAGAATCGACACTGAATCGAGTTATCTGGTGATTCCTGTTAGCAATTCACAGATAACATAACATTGAAAAGCAAGATATTTTCTGAGAATTAAAAAAGAGCAAACAGATCAAAAGCTGAAAAAATAAGACAGGTCAGAAAACTGGTTTTAATCCCAGTAAAAAATAAACACCAGCTAGCAAGCATGCTATGTGTTATAATGTGGGAGAACACAGGGCTTGAAAGAAGTGCTGCACAGTTGTCTAGGACAAGTAAATTTGTACATGTTTCACATGAATTCCCATGGTGTGATAAATAATATTGTTTCTCACAGTGATTAACATTTGAGTACACTGAAGTCCACACACTCAGATAGTATCAATTAGCTTTTTTACACTAGGTGTTTCTGAATGTTTCAGATTAGCTGATCAATGATCAGTGAGGGTATCAAGAATATGTTCTCAGCAAGCTATTAAATATCTGCCATACCCTTTTCTGTTTACTAATATTTGTTGTCTTGAAAAAATCCCTGTTGTATCTGAAGACAATTTTAAACAGTGGCACATTTACAACAGACTTTGGGTCAAGACAGAAGGAGCGTGTTTCCCTGAGAGAGGCAAAAGGTTAGGTAGAGCACAGTGAAAAGTATTTGCAGCATGTTATATTGAGCATTCTATAAAGCAGCTTAATGTAGATTGAAATTTAATAGCTAAAAGAACGGGAAATAATTTATGGTAAAATGAAACACAGACAAGTTAAAGAAATTAACTCTGAAGAACTTTAATTGGACTTCTCACTGTTTGTCTTTGAATAATGTCAGTTGATTCAGATGTTATAAACAAACTCGAGACTAATGGCTTGTTTGTTTGGTGGAGTGACTATTATTGGTAAACATTTAAAATAGATTGCATTAATCATATAGCTGGTAAACTCTTCATCTGTCCAGATTTTATTTGCATACATAAATTGTTATAATTTGGTATGCTGATTGTACATGTTCGCTCAGCTTTGTTTTTAATGTTTTTAGATCTCAAGAAGTTCCTTGATGAATCCAATGACAAAACAGCTAAAAGGCAGGTTGAAATTGAACAGAAGTTTCTACAAAGTGAGCAGAATGTATCTTGTTTGAAGCCTCCCAGAAAAAAGAAGAAACTGAATGCCCAAAGCAAAAAGATGCAACTGAGAATTGTATGGCACGACTGGCAGCACAATTACAGTAGGATCATTTTCAACAGGTTGGTACATGTGTTTAGTTGTTCAGTTGTCTTTCTAGGTTAGCTGACTGGCTTTCCTTGTTGCCATCAGTTTTCATCTGACTCTCTCTAAGTGATTATAATTCAGAGAAACATTCAGCCTTAGGTCTTGTTAATGCGCTCTTTCTTAAGACATTAAGGTTACCGTATACCTTCAGGGGTGTCTCGCTTCCAAGCGATGTAGCACGTCCGGTTTAAGCGGGAGATACCTAAACCCCTATATCAAATTAAAGCTTGTAGAGCTGGCTATCAAACTATACCAAGAATTTTGCAAAGAAATGAATTGCCGATTTTTTCAGGCCCACTAAATGCGAGCGCCCTAATCACCTTTTGGAAGCTACAAGTCAAAGCAAATTTTGTTTTTCACCAATTTATTTTTTTGCCCGGTTTCAGGACAAAAAGCACTAAAAAAGCGTGTCTGCGTTTTGCCATATTCAATTGCAGTAAAAAGTTACAGAACATTTTCAAAATAGGATTTAAAAAGTGTTAAGTGATCGTACAAAATCGCTCTCAGAGAAAAAATATTTCGATATAAACAATTTGCAGACACATCTTTGTTTACTATGTTAATCGAGCTACTGTCCAAATTTAAGGGCAATCAAAGAAATTCCCTTTGAGTTGTAACTCTTTAAAGTGTCTGCTTCAAGCGAAAAAATTTATTCAAGAAAACAGCGCTAAGAAAAATCTCTTGGTTCGCAAACAAACTCCGCCCACAAACGCCTTCAACTGGGTTCTCAGATCACTGCGCCAATCAGCGTTTGGAAAGTTTTTTCCTGCGGTGAAATTTACGTGCGAATCTCCAAAACACCCAAGGCGGATCAAGAGATAATTTTTCTGTAGCTTGGTTTTTCTTGAAGCTGGTCTGGCAAAATAGGGAAGACGGAAAAGGATATGAACACTAGAGTGGCTGGACGAAGAAAACAAACAAAAGAAAGCGCGGCGGAGCAAATATGCATGGATAATATTCCAATGGATCTCAATGAGTCTGACGATTCATATTCATCGGTATCGGACTCAAAAGAGTCACTGTAAAAATCGCTGTTATCACTGTTATCGCTGTCAAATTCCCAAAGTTTTACAGAACCTTTCTCTTCTCTTGACTTGATCTTTTTGCCCGCTTCATACGATAGCCATAGCTTCATCCGCAAGGCCAATTTTCATTTCTTCACTCCGAGATGTATTTTCATTCGTTGTTCGCTGTTTTCACTTTTTGAAACTGGTCTACGGAGTTTTCCGTGGTCTGCGTTTACTTATGACTTGATAGAATTACACCTAATATGAAAAATGCTTCGATTAACAATGCTGATCAATTGAGTAGAGGTGAGTAGCCACCCAATTCATGGTATCCATATAGGTGACATTCCCGTGAAAGTCGTCTTGGTTGACTGCATACGTGTTATAAGGCTGTCAATCAAGAGGGAACTTTTACTTCCAGCCATAACGTAAAACCTGCATTTCTCCGCCAATATTTAGTTTTTTTCATTTTTTTTTCAGAAATTAGAGATTACTTTTCGACCATTACCTTTACCCAAAAATCCAAATTTGAAGAAAATTGCCAATCTGAAGGTATACGGTAACCTTAAGCTCTTTGTTAAGAGATTATTTATTGTTAATGTTGGGGCAGTGATGTTAATTAATGGTCAAGTATAATTTGTGTATAGCTACTGGCCTAAATGAGCTATGCACACATAAGACATTCTGAGCTTAACAATTATTAAACTAAGGGTTGTGATCACAATATTAATCTAACTATAATACTTGTTAGACTCCATTGTGATCTCCATTAAAATAGTCAGATTTAAAATAGTTACACAATCATCTGGTTTTTGATATCTTAGTGCTATTCATATGGAGTTGTTTTTTATTAGTTATAACTTTTATTTTCATTTTGAAGGTGTTTCTAGATTGGAATGACTTAAGTCTTGTTATTCGAAGCAGTGTTTGAGAAGGATGAAATGGAGCAAATAGACATACATGATACTAAGGTATTAATAATTATTACATAGTAGCTGTGAATATGGTTTATGTTAGATTGCATTTGCACAGCTACTTGTAACTATTAATACTTACTAGCCATTTTTATTTCTACACAATGACTTCTTAATATTTCAGTGTCATTCAATATATAGGCATTAATTCTGGTAGTGAATTGTAAGTTGTTTCAAACATAAAGCATGTTCTTCTTTGTTGCCTCAATTATTAAATGAATAACACAGAAACTCACTCTCGAACCATGTGTGTGGGATCAGGCAGTTTATTATAATCCTACACATACAAGCAACACAGAAAATGACTCTGCTAATTACAATCTTCAAACAAACTATGATAACACTAAAGGTCCATCGAGAGCCTGTACAATATAATTATAAATACATAAATTACAAAGATTATAAACATAACGAACATCATTACTGCCATGGATGTGAGTGGGCGGGAAAGCTAATGCTGGTAACTTGAAAAAGCACGAATAGTAGATAGCTATTGCACTATTGCTAGAATGATACTGATGTATGCTAGATCCTAAACTACATGACATACTAAGTATTAAGCAATACTACAGTTATTTTACTCTAAAGTATGTAGTGGAATTTTATTGGCTTGCTATAGTCTTATGACTTTGCTAAAAGTTGCTCAATGGACTAAAATAAGGCTGTGACTTTTGTGTGCACCCAGCTGTGACACTAATGAGTGGTTGTCATGTCTGGATTCATATTAATGGTATTAATATTCAACAATAATTTTTTTGTCATGTAGTGCAAGTTGTGTGGTTTGCTTCTGTGTCACCTGTTTGGAGTGACACTTGGAATAGGAGACTATTCTCACCTCACTGTGGAACACAATGCAATGTTGCTCCGGCAACATGGCTCTTTCTGCAAATTTTCAAATCAAGGATTTGAGGCAAAACACAAAGACGATAGATGTACTTACTCTCGGGCCACCAATCATGATTCCTCAGGAGAAGGCCAGTCAAGTGAGTCACAATTTAACAATTATTGTTTCTCCCAGACTTTGACAACCATGCTCAAAGATGAGCTTCACGATTTTTCAGTAACTCAGTTAACTATAATTGATTCATCTATAACACATGGACAAGATCTTGAAGGGATTAGGCTTTTATTACATGTCAAACAAAATTTGCACTATGCTAAATAAGGAAATAATTTTCCTGTCTGATGCAATAATGATGGACGCTGTTTCTTCTCAGTTTAGCCTGAATCAGACTGGATATTAATTCTTTAACATTAGTAACTTGTACACTATGTTAAAAGTGTTTGTTTGCTTCTTTTAGTCCATCAAATTTTGACACACTTACCTGCAGAAAAACTCCTTTGGATAAAGCTCCAATTTGTTCAAGCTCTTCAGTGCCTAGCAACAGGTAAAACACTTTTTATAAATTATAAAATTGTGAAAAAATCACAACACAAGGTATATGTGTACATCTGTAGCATTTCCCTAGTGAGAGACCAAATGCTCCTGAAGCCCATTGTAACTTGAAGTTAAAAAATACCTGCAAGTAAAACCACAACATTAACAATAAAAATTAGAAATCTTTGCTTAAACATTCCATTCTCTCTTATCTAGGAAAAAAATTTTCATTTCTCGGCAGCAGATGGAGTAAGCGGACATTCTGCTGGTCTCAGGAGGATGAGGTTTGGATTGATGTTATTGTTGATCTTTTTGTAAAGCTCTTTGGCAAAGATTACCTAAACTACACCTACAGTAAAGACCATGGGACACATGTAACAGAAGTGTCAGACCCCAAGAAGAGCTTTACCTATGTCCATGACAAGTGGGAGGAATCGTATGAGACAGTCTGCCAAGAGAGAGCTGTAAGTTTACAAGCAAGATGATCAGCAAATTTGTTAAAACAGCTTGCTGATACCATGGTTAAACAGCCTGAAGCAGAGTTGAATGATCTAGATGGTGTTGCTCCACTTCAGACTGAGCCACTGCCTTGTGTCTCGAACAATGAAGAACCAAAGACAGCAGATGTTCCAGTCCTCCATTGTAGTGATACTGTTGTAGAAGCCTCCTCTCTGCCTGGTACAGAAACAAGGCATCGTTCAAATGATGTAGAAGAGGTGGCCAGAAGTGAAATTTGCTCCCCAGTTGCCCCACTACCAAGATGCAGGAGGAAGCTAGCAATAAAGCATGGGTTGCTTTTAAGTATCTCTGTCCTATACCAGATTTCAGCAAGAGGGATATTTCAAGGCCCAGAATCTGCCTTTGTAGATAACTTGATGGATGGTTCAGTTGCATTCGAAGGTTGCAAAGTAATTGATTCAAGGGATCTTGTTGCTTTGAGAGGCAGTAGGCCCACATCAGAGGAAAACTACCTGACAAACTTTGTCATTGAAAGTTATCTTGATCTGACTGCCAAACAAGGTGCACTCCAACGATCAAAAGTGGAATGTATTGGTTGGGAATGTTTCGAGAAAGCAGTGGGGAGACAGCCATCTAAAGATGTGCTTACACATAATGCACCCCTGTTGGAGGATCCCCTATAATTTTTTTGTGATGTGTGAATGGGCGTTTTTTCTTTGCATGAAGCGTGAATGAGGATTTATTTTTTCCATGATTCATGAATCTATATTTTTCCGTCCTCGGGAAACTGGTTTTCGATTTTTTTAGTGATCCGTGAAAAATGCATTTACTTTTGCGTGATTTGTGAACCATTGACTTTTCTGGGAATAATTTTTCAGATTTTTGGAGATTTTAGCATCATAAAAGCTCGTAACCTACCCCAAACTGGATGTAAAAAGTGTGACGGCCTGCCTTTCTTGACATCTCTCGACGCGCGTGAGGATGGAGGACTGAGAACTAACCACAGCAACAGTGAACCAGGAGGGCCTAGAATCTAGTCTGTCACGCTGTGTCACACACGCGGGGTATCACGCCATTTCGATCGCGAAAAGGCAGAAAATGGAGGGTTCTGCAGAAAAGGTGAGTTAATCTGTCAGTATCCACACTATCCAGCCTTAACTGATGTCTGCTCAACCATCGCTTCGATGTCATAACCGAAATAAGTCTACAAAGTGTTAATATGTCTTTTGGATTCTTTCTTTTGCCTTCACGAAGGTAGCATTTGCATATTTTATTCATTTTGTCATCTTTATTGCTTGGTGACCTTGTGCATGACCTAGCTGCAGTCTGCATTGTCAACCTTTGTAGATAGTGTCTCTGTAACCTCTGTAAGATGCTGTAAGAACAAAAATTATTTAGACATCTTTGGATGTAATAATGCATCAAAGTGCATGTAAACAGTGCTATTTTTCCCAAAAATCTCAAATATGTTCACCACTCGATCCCAGTTCTAGTTGCGATGAAGTGTATGAAAACAAATCCTATATTTCAGGTTTTTCTCCAGTCCTGTTGGTTTTCATATTTGTATTTGTCAATTTTTATATTTTGTATTTGTCAATTTTTCTTTATGGTCTTTTATGATGTAAAAGTGTACAGTACAGGCTAAACCTACAATTCCTGAAATTCTGTGGAACCAATTGACAAAGCCTAAAAATAATTAAAATATTGCTTATTTGTTTCTTTTGGCATTAATTGAGCAAAACACCTGACATTAACCACAATGATTAAATACCTCCTTTGAAAAGAACAAGATAATTAGCTAAACAAAACAAAAATTAAACTTCGATAAATAGAAAATTGAATAAAAATATCAAATGGTGTCAAATCTGCTGGCTGATCCTTTCTGAAAGGCATGCATGCACTGAGACTAGGATTTGATTTGAACCATTTGTCTGATCAAGCTGTACTTGAAAATAACTATGTAGTATTTATGTAAGCCTTTAGCCTATAATAATTAATTTTAAAAGTTGATATTTCTTTGATATTCTAGGAGAAAGATGACATTCCTGTTAATATTTTGTTGTGGGGGTATCTCAAAGGTCAGAGTGAGCCAGCCTTTAAAGAGAAGTCTAAATTGGAAATTCCACCTGATACTTTTGACATCAGTATGGTTAGTTTACCAAAATGTGATCTGATTTACTTTTTTGGACTGAAAAAATGCAGTGTAATTATTTACTGTTTTATTTTTTCATCATCCATTCTAGTTACCAAAGTTTTTAACCAGAGGCTTGGGCCTGAAAGAGCTTGCAATGTCAAGAGGGCTTGAGGCTTGATGAGCGTGAGGTTTCCATACCTCTAAACTTGTTACAGTTATAGAAGAAAGTAAACAATGTTTTAATGGTGTTAACATGCCTGCTTAATTCCTTGTATAAAGTAAAGCCATGGACTTATTCAAGTGCTACAGTACTATACAATTAATTTTAGTCCGAGAGTATGATAAATGACCATAAGGTTTCCATAGTTTAATTTTACAGTTACATTACACTCAAAAGAATGTTTTGTTGCCGAAAAAATGTCTGCCATGGTATCAATAAAACATGTGTCCATGACTTTTTATCTGAGAGCCCGCTTAAATACGGCTCAATACGGACACCCTGATAATACGGACACTTTGGCATGTCCCCTTGGTGTCCATGTTAACGGGGTTCCACTGTACATGCATAATACCCAATCCACAAAAGATCTAGGCATGCTGACGACAAGAGAGTCTGAAATTATCAAAATATGGCCATGTGCAGCTATATCTACTGTGGTACATTCAGTATTGCCAGATACATTTTTGTAATGATTGTATTTGTATGTTTTGCAAAACGTGAATAGAATTTGCATTTTTACGTGAAACATGATTTAGCCTTTGCATTTTCGCGTGAAACATGATTGCTTACTTTTTTCTGTGAACGTGAAGCTGTTTTTCGAATTTTTCATGATGCGTGAAAAGGCCAATTACTTTTGCATGAAACTGTTTTCAGAAGAGGTATAGGGGACCCTCCTGTTGCAGCAAGATATTGACCTTGTGCCCTGCAATTCAAGAATAGTCGACACTGGTTCCTGCTTGCTTTATTGCCTAAACAATTCCAAGTTCTGGTGCTGGATAGCACGGCAAGAAGCTTTATCAAGCCAACAGCCAAAAAAGCCATCACAAAGATGTGGATGTTACTCGACGAGTTGGATGTTACCATTGATGCCAGTCACTGGAAATTCATTGCAAACAAGCCCACTGACATTCCTCAACAGCAGAATGACTTTAACTGTGGATTCTATGTTTGCATGTGTGTTAGATGTCTGGCACCGCAACACCTCATGCCTGACCATATATCCAGTGGTAGAAAAATTATGATTCTAGAGCTGCACCAAGGACAACTCCATCCCTATCTCCAGTGAAGATGTTTTAGCTTATGAATGAACAGATTTATGAACAACACTGAATTTCTTAACTAAACATTTATTTCTTTTTCAAAGTTATTGTGTAAATGGACTTCGATTAAGCCTCTCAGTAGTGTCAGAAAATTTCTGACCTATCTGTTAATGAGGCATTTGTTTGCCTAATTGAACATTTAGTGAAAATCTAATTATTAATCTGCTGTTTCCTTGGGTAAATTTTACCTGGCACTGTGGATCCACTGGGGCATTTACTTGCCTGTGGTTAATTCTAATGATTTCTTTTACAAATGTTAATAAGACTTTCAAACAGCAATCATTGACAATTCAATCATTAATCTGCTGTTTCCTTGGTTAAATTTTATCTGGCACAGTAGACTCACTGGGGCACTTACTTGCCTGTGCTTAATTCTAATAATTGTTTCTACAAATGTAAATAAGACTTTCAAATAACAATCAGTGGGAATCTAAACATTAACCTGCTGTTTCCTTGGGTAAATTTCACCTGGCACAGTAGATCCATTGGGGCATTTACTTGCCTGTGATTAATTCTAATAATTGTTTTTACAAATGTAAATAAGGCTTTCAAATAACAGTCAGTGAAAATGTAATCATTAATCTGCTGTTCCCTTGGGTAAACTTTACCTGGCACAGTAGACCTACTGGGGCATTTAGTTGCTTGTGGTTAAACCTAATTTTTTCACAAATGTAAATAAGACTTTCAAATAACAGTCAGTGAGAATCTAATCATTAATCTACTGTTTCCTTGGGTGAATTTTACCTGGCACAGTAGATCCACTGGGGCATTTACTTGCCTGTGGTTAAGTCTAATGATTGCTTTTACAAATGTAAATAAGACTTTTCAAATAACAATCAATGAGAATCTAATCATCAATCTGCTGTTTCCTTGGGTAAATTTCACCTGGCACAGTAGACCACTGGGGCATTCACTTGCCTGTGGTTAAATCCAATAATTGTTTTTATAAATGCAAATAAGACTTTCAAATAACAATCAATGAAAATGTAATCATCAATCTGCTGTTTCAATGGGTAAATTTTACCTGGCACAGTAGACCCACTGGGGCATTTACTTGCCTGTGGTTAATTCTAATAATTGTTTTTACAAATGTACATAAGACTTTCAAATAACAATAATTGAGAATCTAATTATTAATCTGCTGTAGTATTTATCCATAATTATCTACTGCTGGCTCAAAGAGTATTAACAAAATGATGTTTTCTGAAGAGAAAAATTAAACAGCCAGAAGTACATGTACTGTACATGCAATTTATCTGTTGCTTTTGATTCTTATTATTTATTTATATTTTCTACAAATCAACTATTTGAAATCGTCAATTTTGATTGTAAATGTTGCTCTACTTAAGATAAGTTATCAGCAACAAATGTTCTTTTAAGGATTGTCAATTTGTAAACATGACTTTTGCCATGTACAAGCAGAGAGCAAGCTTTCCTCTATGCTGGTTGGTATAAATGTCTGGCCACTAAATTACCTCGAATTCATGGGTTGCTCTTCCCTTGCCATAGCCGACCACCAACGATGCCCTGCATGTCGGTTGCTGGCTCTGTTGGCCAGTAAACCCTGACGCATTTGCTTTTGCTTGGGCATTAGCAGACATACCAGTGAGTCGACCTGGATTGCAGTTGTCAACTGCCTCCTCTCCCCTGAAAGATTTATTGGTGGTGAAGGGTGTGGAGCTGTCATTAAAGACTGCTTTTGCCTCCTCCTGCACGAAGCACTTCCATGAAAATTGGCAGGTCTTTTTTCCAAACAGGTGGTCTCCAGTGGGAGCGTTCATCTATTTTGTTCAGAAATGCGCTTTTCAAACACTTTAATATCAGGTGCAAAAATTGAATGGGACAGTTGAATCGTCCAATTCTTCCCCACTTTCCTGCAATGAAATGTTAATAGAGTTATGTCACTAAGACCAAGCAATGTGTACTCAAAAGATATTATTGCTTCCTTTGGGCACAGGTAAGTCTGTTCCGCCTTTATAGACTCCATGGTGAATAAACACACTGCTCGCGCAAATGTCACCTTACGCGAGGAAACTTGGCACAAGTAACAGCACATTGTTACATGTATTTGAGCTATTTTAAGTCTCACTTTAATGCCAGATTCACACATTACGAATAGAAATTACTTCACCAGACTATTGGATGCTTGACTCAAAAATCAAACTAGTTATTTCTCTTACCTGATACTTTGGGGTGCAGAGCCGAGTTAATGCTTTCTGCCACTCCGCTTAACCACACTTTATACTCGCACTGAAGAGTTGAGCTTGGGGTTCCACGATAAGGATCTGGAACTGCAATTATTTCCTGCCCACCTTAAAATGGTAGCTGTTTTACTGAATTCGCGCTTCAGTGCTTTGATTGCCTCTGTTTAAATAAGGCTGTTGTCGAATTGAATTTCAAATTGCAAGAGTCACAGTTTGTTCTGCATGGAGCCATTTTGCAATTTGAAGTGAGTTTGTAATTGATCTTGTGCTGTGATTATCACACCTAGGAACCAACCAATCACAGCCTTGGATCAGGTTGTTAAATAAGTGTTGTTAGCATTGTAACAGTGACACTTTTTTAGAGTAGTGTGCTCTAAGTATTTATAATCAGTAGATAAGTAGAGCATATTCAAAAGTGATATGGATCCTGATGAGCAAGACAAATATAAGGCTTTATTTCAAAAACCTCTGCAAAGAACAGAAGAAATGTCGACAAAAGAGGAAGAAAGAAGAATTACAGAGAAGTCAAGAAGAGAGAAGAAAAGAGCAGTTTGAAGCTTTGGTGCAAAATGTCAGGCAAAGAGTTGCAGCGGGTGAAGATCTGAAACAATGGGAAACCAACAAATTGGCAGAGCTTTTTGCGAACGATATCTATGTAGCCAGCATCTGTCCATTCCGTAACGTGCCAGTTAGTGGGAGTGGAAATTGCATGGTGACGACCAAGGAACAGTCTGAGAGGATGGACATGGAATGAAGGCAAGCGGTAAGCCAGATTACGTCGGTGGTTTGACAGCCCGCAAGTTCAACACCAAAATTGGAGAGGGAGAGACACCAGCTCACTGAGATTGACCCAAAGAACATTGTTTTACTGGGAAAAACCATCAGAAAGGGAACATTTGGCACTTGCCAACTCGCTGACTATAGAAGCATGACCGTTGTTCCCAAACAGTTCACGGAAATTAGTGGCAAGGAGCATTCATTTGAAAGACAGAAAAAAGAAGTCTTGAAGAAGCAGGGGTGATCTCCGGGCTAGGAGATAACCAAGGCTTACCACTTCTTTTCAACGTCCAAACACAGGCAGCACCATGCAGTATTGTTCTGAAGTTCTTTGGCCACAAAGACTCAAGTGAGTAGTAGATGGAGGGTCTGACAAATACCGGCAAAATTTTGCTGGCTCGGCTAACCTTGGCGGCAAAATTTTGCCAGTATTTGTCAGACCCTCCATCTACTACTGAAGGCACGCGCCACAGTCTGATGTCACACAACCCATTTGAACACTTGCCTACCCTGGGAATAAGATGCCTCTTATAATCAATGCCAACAGACCTACGACAGCTGCTCTTCTTGGACTCATGCAAGCGCCCACTGTGGTGCTCATCGACATCACTGAGCCGCCAACAAACTATCTTGCCAGCCTTGCTTATCCACCACAGCCTCCGCTGATCAAGGTCGCTGACACACTGCCTCACCATCCTTGGTATTTTGGAAAACCGGCGGGTGACAAATATATCACCATCGACAGGGTTTCATTGAAAAAATCGCCCAGCATGTGGCTGTTGTGGGATTACCGTTGCGAGGCATGTGGCAAAACGTTCACCCAATGCCACACAATGCATGAGCACCGCAGATACCGCTGTAAAAACCTTGCCACTGAAAAAAGACCGAAAGTGGAGTGTCCAAACTGCGAGAAAATGTTGAGCAAAAAGGGCGTGTACCAGCACCTCAGAAATGGCTACAGCCTACTGAGACCACCACCAAAAGACCTGAAAACCCTGTGCCCAAACTGCAAAATGTTGTCGAAAGCAGCTGTTTACAAGCACTGCAGAAATGGCTGCCCCCCCCTGCAGCGGTAAAAAAAAAATGTAAAAAAACCTCCGCCACATTGCTAAATGAAGGTGTTGTGGATTTTTTTTCTGCACTGCTTCAAGGTCTTCAGTCAATTAAACACGCCCAGGGGTTTGCTATAAATGGCCGCCATCCGCACCCGAGTAACTGACAGCCAATTTTGAAGAAAGGTGTAACGAGGTAAATGAAGCCCTTGAAGAAATGTACACCCACTTGGAAAAGCTGGAAGAGTCTAACAAACTTTTAATAAGTTTTGCCTAATTTGGTGCGGGCTTTTTGGCTGCGAAGATAGTGATTGCTGTGATGAGGCTAGCTTTTGGACTTGACAAAAAAGAAAGCAATATAAGCTTGACAAGTCTTAGCCATAACAGAATGGGCTGCGGAAGAAGAGGGCCAGTTGATCAAAGCCAAAAGAAGCAAAAAATTTCCAAATACCTAAGAGATAGGAGGAAACAAGTGGTGGCACTTTGGAATGCAAATGAGGATAAAATTTTATTATTTTTATCCACTGATGTTGTTGACAAGATGAAACGGATGAACCCACAAGAGGTCGCCAATATTCTCTTGTCAAAAGAAATGTAAACAGAGACATGCATGTCTGAGGGTGTAATATTTTGCCCTGGGGCAATCAGCTGTTTATTTTTTCCACTCTAGTGGAAGCTCTTTGTTTTACCATGTTTCGTGCTCGATTTTTCCTCGAAAAAAGGTGAAAAGTGTTGTTTTTATTGTTTTTACTTTAATGATATTTTCTTAACTGCGTTTGATCTGGTTGCAAAGCATTCACTAAGTTCTACTTAAGTGACTACTGAACACCAAATTATCAGATAACAGTGTGTTATAGCTTTTATTACATCCTCCTTCCTGGACAAAACGTCATGTTAAATATATTACAAGATGGTCTGAAGGGTTACATAACAAAATTTACATTGTATTTTTTTTACAAGCCTCCTGTGAGTCCTAATGGGCAACAGGCCTTTGGTGCGTGGGAAACCAGAACAAACCATGGCCAACAAAAAAGTGGTTGCCCAAAGGGCAAATTAACTGCAACATTAGTATCAAATGCCAGTGTGGTGGCCCACACCTGCCACAGCTGTTTTGTATGTTTTTAACAGGATTTTTACCAATCCAACTGTCAAGGAGCACACCTGAAAAGTGGTTCAAATGTACCACTTTGCTCAAATTTTGCTGCTCAACTTACCCAGGTACTTTTGGATGAAGACCTTAGGGATTTATTTGGCAAAACATTTTCATACAAAACCATTTACCTTGGCAAGCTTCCAGATGGGGGGTTTGTCATAGTTGAAGAATTTGTGGAAGATGAAATGGGCAACTTTTGTCAATAATGATGGAACACCTCACAAAAATAAAGAGCACATGATGCTACAAAAAGCAGAATGTTTGGTTCACATCTCTTCTGAGAAGTCAAATTATCAAGGTATGGTTGTGGATGTGCAGGGGTTGGCTATGAGCTGTTAGACCCAGATTTTCCCTCTGCTGAGTTAGTAGACAGCCAAAATGACATCCTGTTCACCACAGAGAACCTTTCTGCCAATGCTGTTGAAAACTTTAAAGTTAACCATACATGTAATTTTTATTGCAGATGTTTGGCACTGAAGACATTTTCAAGTTAAAAAAAATTAACAAACTTTGTATTTACTAAGATTAAAGAGCAAAGACACCACAAAGGCTTAACAAAATGTGACTTCAGTTCTCTGCTCAAGAAAAGGTTATTGATCCACTTTGTCACATATATTTTGCATTGATGATTTGTTGTAGTTTAAAAATACCTTCTGCTGAAGAAGTAACATGTGAAAGTATAGCAATAAAAAATGCAAGGGACTTGGAAGGAATGTTGCCTGTCCCAAAATTGATAACTGGAAATTGCACATTTTGCTTAGAAATGTAATAAGAAAATGAATCCCTGCAATGAAAAGAAATATTTCAAGTTATAAAACACATTTCTGATTCTAATACACATTTTGATAGCATTTTTTGTTTCCCAGGGGAATTTGCCAAGATTTGGGTTCTAAGCCCCTCAATCCAAGTTGGTTGTGTTGTTTGACTTGTTTCCTTATGAAAACCAAGTTTAGTCTTGTTTGTGTAAAATCAGTAGTAGATGACCTTTACTGATTTGCTACATCTGGCAGTCTTAAAATATTCCAGTGGCTATAAAAGGCCTAGTTTCTCTGTATTGAATGTGTTTGGTTAAGTAATGCATTACTGACATAAAATTCAATTGGCGAGGTCATTTAGCCCATAAGAGGAAACAATGTTGAAGTATTGTTAACATTGCAATGCTTGTTAAATCTTATGCTGCCATTTCTTTCTTTGGATGTTATATTAAAGATACTGTTGGATAAACAGTTTGTGAGAATTTCCTTTTTAAATACTTATACGCCTCAGCACATTCTGCCAGTTATATGTGGTGCTCAACAGGCATAGCTATAACTCAGCCACATTTGGTCCTGAACTCAGGTTCCACAAAGTCATCATCAATTTCTAAAACCACGAGTGTTGGTCAACCTTTTTCAACTGTTCCTCTGTGACTACGAAGCCTCTGAACAGTCAAACAAAATATGGTTAGTCGTGGAGTATCCCCCCAAGGAAAAAAAACACCATTCAATAAGGGAATGTAGTGCATCCGGTTTAAACTGTAGATGTTTAAACCCCTATATCAAATTGAAGCCTATAGAGCTCACTATCTAACTGTACCAAAATGTTTGTAAAGAATGACTTTTACAACCTCTAAATGAGTGTCTGAGTCACCCTTTGAAAGCTACAAGTCAAAGCGAATTTTGTTTTTCGCTTATTTAATTTGTTCCTCATTTTCTGAAATGCAAAGTGCAAAAAAAACATGTCTGTGATTTGCCATATTCAATTTCAGTGAAAAGATACAAAACATTTTCAAAATAGGATTAAACAAAATTGGAGTGAACATAGTAAAATCACTCTCAGAGAAAAACTAGTTGGAGATAAAAAAAATTTGCAGACAGCTTTTTGCTGTTTATATAGCCAACTTTCTCATAGCAAACACTTCTTGTAAGCGACCACCTCCCGTAAGTGACCACTTTGCAAATAATCATTTGCTTCTCAGTCAGATACTATTCCAAATGCTCTCTCATAAGCGACCACTACTCAAATTTCTCAAGCAAGCACAACCAGTTTTTAGGCCAGAAGTTTGACATATTCTTTTGTTTTCTGTTTCTAGTAAGCGACCACCCAACATGGTCACATATGATCATTAGAGAATCTTTACTCAGAAGTTAAAAAAGTTCAGTTTCTAATAATGCTAACCGGACCGATGACAGATAATAACAGTTTAAATACAAAGAAGATGTCTATAATTAGATCTTGAGGTAAACAGGAATTGTTACAGTGATCTGTTCCGAAATGTTACACAAAGTTTCAGTAGAAGAATCAAAATATCTTCCAGGCACTATTCAACGTCAAATATGTCAGTGCTTTCAATCTTTCTCTCAAGCAATGGACTAGAAATATCACTATCTCTGTAGAAAATGTAACTGCAGGGATTTTCCAGTCCATAACCTGCTTGTCAATTCACACGTTTTCCTGTTATAATGGCCTTTCCATTGTTGGTCCTTCACTTCAGAATTTTGCTAACATTCTGAGACATTTGTAATGGTAAGTGGCCAACAATCTCATCTGCTCTCAATGTTAGGAAACAGTTTTTAAGCGGAAATGTGAAGCCATTAGCCCTAAACAGAAGTGTGTTACGCGTGACATAGGCTAGTACATCCGGGGTAATTGTACACAAGGGAGAAACGTTAAAGAACAGAGAAAAAGGAATGTATGAGTTGTTCAGCAACGAAATACAATGTTTTGAAGTGCTACACGTTTATTGTGGTGTTATATGGGGCTGGGGTAACATCAACACCGTGTTGGGATGTTTGGCTTCTGTAAAATTTCTCGACAGTGGCGTCACTACAGCAACCGCATTTCCGTCTTTTTCAGACTGGCTCATGTTTCAGTATATGTTGCTCACCAATCTTGGGAACCCATGTGGTTTCATCAATGTAGACATGATAACCTTGTATATGAATGAATGGACCATGATGCTTCAAAAATTCTTGTTCTCCATGTCTACTTCAAATGGAGTGAATTGATGCTGAATGAGAAGCAAATGAAGAAGATTTCAAGTTCTGTTACTGTGCATGTTCCACGTTGATTGTGTTGCTGTTCAATTTTGATTGGTGTTGGCACTATGTATTCTTGCCACGCAAGCTAAAAATAGACTACTACTGGGAATTTCTCACACTTGTAACATCCATGTGTCCATAACAGAGGCATTATAGAGGTCTTAGAGATGAGGAACTTTCTTAAATGCGCGAGTCTTACGAAGTACGTTTTTCTGTGAGTGAAAGAGCTAACTAGGAGCTACTCACCAAGAGATATATGGAATGAGGATGAAACTGGCGGCTTTTGGATGGTGATGCCTCAGAAATTGCTCTCAAAAGGGGAACTGCTGTAGGGGCACCAAGAATGCGAAGCAGCAAATGACCGCTGTCTTCTTTGTGAATGCAGTGGGTAACAAAGAGGCCATTATTGTGACAGGAAATTGTAGATTACTGTACTGCTTTGCACATTTGGCAAATCCATCATACCCCTGTGGTGCCCAGTACTTCAGCAATGAGGAGTGAATGAGATCTAAGATAATGGTTACTGTCCTTACCAGTTTGAACAACCATCTGACACGTTCTCCAACATTAAAGTGGCCTTTCTACCGAAGAACACCACCTTGTGCATGCAGCCCCTGAATGTATAATCAAGGTGTGAAAGATATACTACAAAAGGAAGTTGTTGCAGCATATTTGTCAAGTTGACAGAGAGTGTTTTCCCAACGAGATAGTTTAGTCTGTGAACCTCCTAATGGATGTGCAATGGATGGTAAATGCACGGGACAAAAGCGATGTAATAAGTGTTTCAGGCATGTTGGTATGTGCCCCTCAACCATGGATTTGGATGACGATGACGATGACAATAACCCATTTGCTGGTGAGGAGTTACTAGACTTTGAAGCCCTGGTGCAGAAGATGTCTAAGAAAGGTGTTGATATTGCCCCCTGTGCTGCCATCAACAATGACGCGGACGTCTATCACTCACCCACCGACCCTGGCTGAAGGGAGACCCTACGAGATGAGGTCATCACATCTCACCCAAACAGCGACAAGCCAGCTTCAGAGAGTGATGAATGATAGCAGTGATGATGCTCCTTTGCCAATGCCATTGGTGCAACAGTAAAGGGAACACTCTTCTATGCCAGATTGCCGAGTTTGCTGATTATTGGGATTGTGAAGACCTGTACACTGCAGTCACGAAAGTGTCTGATATTCTTGTTGACATGACACTTAAGTTGCAGAGGCAATCAAGCATTTTAGACTTTGTGGATAAGCGGTTGACTGCAACAGTGTAATAATAATACAGTATCTTGATTCCATGTATATGCAGATTGCTGAGTTTGCTGATTGTCTGGATTGTGAAGAGCTGTACATTGCAGTCATGAAAGTGTCTGATATTCTGGTTGACATGAGGTTTAAGTCACAGTAGCAATCAAGCATTCTAGACTTTGTGGATAAGCAGTTGACTGCAACTGTGTAGTAATAATAATAATAATACAGTATCTTGATGCCATATATATGAACCCCACGTTTGACTCTGTTTTCCTAGGTTTTGTTTGGTTTAGATTTTGATCTGGTGATTTTAGTTAACAAGAGATACATTGACAAGTACACTCTATTGTACTTTCTCTAAAATTGTTGCATGTGAAAAAAATCAAACAACAGTTTCTTTTTGCCTAATTTTAGGTCATAGGGTAATATCTTTATGTAAATGATCAGTCCATTCAGCATTGAGCTTATTTTGTTAATTTTTCCCATAAGTGACCACCTCCCGTGAGCAACCACTTTGTCTTGCACCAAGGGTGGTCACTAATGAGAGAGTTGACCATATGTCAAACTAGCTACTGTCCAAATATGAGGACAAACAAACAAATTCCCTTTGACTTGCAGCTTTCATAAGGGACCCATATGATGATTCAGATGCTCACATTTAAAGGTCGTGAAAAATTTGACTATCCATTTTAATTCAAAATTCTTTGTGTAGTGTGAGTAGTAAGCACTCAAGGAAAGATGCTTTTTGAGTCTAGGCTTTGAGAGATTGGGGAAGAACATTCCAAAGTGATAGGACAGCCACAGCAAAAGAATGCCCACAATAAGTTTTAAGATTTTATGTTTAATTCCTAAGCAGGTTTTAAGCATATGAACAAAGTAACCTTGGGGGATGATAATGAGTATGTCAACTAGATATGTAGGAGCTTGGTTGTGTAGCACTTTAATTGTAATCAGTAGAATTTTAAAGTTTATCCTCTGTTCAGTGTGTGGTCAATGAAGTCCCACGAGGAGAGGCATTATATGATCATACTTTTTAGACTGGTACACTATTCTTGCAGTGGAATTTAACACATGCTGGAGCCCATGCAACAAATCTTTGGGAGCACCATAGAGCAAAGAATTGCAATAATCAATCTTTGAAGTTACAAAGGCATATACCAGAGGTTTAGAAGTTTCAGTCATAAGAAACCTAATCATGGATATGTTGTGCAGATTTCCACACAGCAGTAATATGAGAAACCATGGACATAGAAACATCAAGTACAACTTCAATGTGAAGGGGATCTTCCATCCAACTCACAGTGCACGTTGTGGTGGCCATTCCTTAATTTTGCAGAACATGCTGGTCTATGGCAGTTCTGGGCCATAGGGATTTTTTTGTTTTTGTTTGATTTAAAAAGAAAGTAATGTGAGATGCATCGCACAGGTCACATTCAAATTTGTAAACAAATGTGACCTGTGTGACGCAGGTTATGTCGGTTTCACATGCTGCCATCTGCACCAATGTGTTGAAGAACCCAAAAACTCTTCTTCACCAATTGGCAAGCATTTTCGCGACAAGCATTCTTGGGCTCCAAAAGATCTTACAAAGAATTTCAGCATTTTAATGAACTGCATGAACAAATTTGACTGCCTCGTCTATGAGATGTTTTTTATTCACAAGCTGAGACCTACTCTCAATGTACAATCTGACTCAATTTGTGCCAAGGTCTTCAATTAGTCTTTCATTAGTTTTTTTTACTTTGTATATTTTTATTGTCCATTTACACCTACAAATCTTTTTATACTTCTTACGTGCATATATATTCATTGTTCAATTTTACCATTCACCTGATAATGACCAAAGTATGGTCGAAACGTCATGTTTTACCATTGATTTTTATAGTTCAAAGCTTTAAGAAACTTTTACTTATAGTACGAAAAAGATCTTAATATTTTTTATCCCCCCTCTACAATATTTACTTTTGAAACCAGTCCCAGACCCCCCAAGACAGATAACCCAACCCCTACCCCACCCTCAATCCCTTATCAACAAACTAACCATAAACGGAATTTTACCTTGGCCCCTTTTTCAATATATTCCCAAACAAACATTATTACATTTACTGCAACCTACATTTAAGAACAAAAATTGAAATGAAAAATAGTTCTTTTCTATTTATATGCCCAGGCAAATATCATCACATTTCCTGCAACCAACATTTAAGAATGAAAATAGAAATGATATTGTTTCCTTTCTTTCTATACAGTTATCCCTTCTACAATATTTTCCCTTATAAACAATTCCCTGACCCGTAAACGACGTAACCCAAACCCAATAATTTTTGTTTCCCCTCACATACCTCCTTTATCATTTCCCCACCCCCTTCACACAATCTTACCCAAATTTCTAAGCTTATAATACATAGTCCCAAGGAGAATTTTTGCTTTAATGTCTTACAATTCCTTTAAATTTAAAACTAATCCCAAGGGAATTTTCTACCCAACCCTTTGGCCCTCAACTAACTGCAAAGAGGATTTTTTTCTTAGCCCTCACCTGAAACTAACCTTAAGAAATCAATTTACCCTTCTCCCAAACCCTTATCCTAACCCAAGATATTTTTTTGTCCCAACTAAACAGAAAATTTTCTGACCAACCCTCAGACCTAAAACTAAACAAAAAAATACCTAACATGAAGAGAATGTTTACCATGACCTTCAAGCAAAGTTAACCCTAGGCTAGAATTTCCTTACCCTACCTGTTAATACCTTTTTACCTTTTCTACAGCTACAATAACTTAACCTCTTATGGAACTAGATCACATCCCAACTTTACAGCTTTTTAACACCTGCATATGGCACCAATCAAGACAACATATTACTAATGAATGCCTGCAACTTTTCCACTCACTTAATACAGATGTCTTCTATTCCATCCAAACCTGGCCCACCCACATTCAGCAACTTTTCTGGAAGAAACCAACAAGAGACAATGACTCTTTCCAACTTACATTATTTTTCATTGGCAATGACTGTCCACCAGAATTAGTAGCAAAATGGGTCCTGCCTCTCAACATTGGGCTTCACATTCCAAAGGAGAAAAGAGAGCAAGGCAAATTGATTTCATTGTGCTAAACCTCACTTCTAAAGCCAACTTTGGGACCTATGTTCCTTTAGAACTATGTTCTGAATGGAGAAAAGAGAGATTCAATCAACCAATAATTGTTTATAAATTTGTATACATAGAACAGTCTTGTTTACTACAATCTACATCAGTTACATTAAATTATGCACAACACTGGTAACTATGCGTTTTCATTATACTGGATGGACAAGAATGAAAATAATAACTGACCAAATGAGCAGTCCCTCATACACTAAACTCACCCCCTCTAACTATTTTGACATAATATATGCCCACTATCCAGACTATAATACCCTATTTTACGAATTAACACCTTTCATACACAAGTTAAACAAACCTATAAAGCTAAGCCCATTAAATAAAAATAACGATAACACAACAACCACCATAATTACCCCTTAGGTTGTTGTTTTCCATGTAGAGAAAAATTCTCCTACCCTTACCGTCATAGAAATTTATCACCCCACCCCAAGGACCCATGCAAACCCCTAAAGTATTTCTACCATACCCATCATCAAGCCTCCAGCATTTAGCGCACTCAATTTTTCTTAATTCTGTTAAAGTTTTATTTTCTATCAATTGACTTTTTATTATTATATTTTATTTATTTAGTTTACTTTGTCTAATTTTATTTTTTTTCTTTTTGATGCTTAAGGGCAGTATTCAAGGATACAGTGAAAGCTCCAGCTCATAGTGAGATTATAATGGCCTCAAAGGTTCTAGACAAGTGTGATGAAGGTCTGGCAGTTCTGGAACCCACACTGGATTTTGTTCAGCAGAGTAAACGTTTGGTACGCAGATCGCTTGTATCCAAGGTGGGTCTACAAAAACACCCTGGCAGCATTATGCAGACCAGTGGATGGAAATCAGGTAGATGGAGAACCGTGTTTGAGGCAGTCTCAGGAGGCAGAGACGGATGTACAGCTTGCTCAAGAGTCGCAACCAAAAGAATGTGAGCACCAAGATAAGCAGAGCTCTTTACCCCTGTAAATACAAGTACAGATGGCTGGAATGATGAACAGATCGGAGTGTTGAATGACTTACTCAATGAATATCAAGATGTGTTTGCCACCGCCATAAACCCTTTTGGGTGCACCAGCAGAGGACCCCCAAGGGAAAGCCCAAGTTTGTGCACCATGACCGCCTACAAAAGGCAAATGTCCAGTGAATGATTTTGGAAGTTGGACCCAGGAGTGCTATTTGGCAGGAGTTACCATTTCAGTTTGATTAAGACATTTGGAACAGTTCATAGTTGCATTTAAGTTACATTGAAGTTTAAGTAAGCCATTTCCAATGGTTTAAACTTACATTAGAGGTATTTTCAGGAAGGATGTTTTACAAATTAATGCTTTCTCCTTTGTTGTTGTTGTTTTGTTATTTACAATGACCCTAGATGCCAGGATGCATCTCTTTTACTGGAAGAGGGGAAATGTAATGAAATTGATATAGTGATTGCACAAGCTAAGATACACGTCCTAAGATGTATAATGGTTGTATTTGAATGTATACTCGCACAAGGTCTAAGACTAAGAGACGGTTATATGGCGACTACAGAATGCACAATGTACTCATAATACAGGATATATAAGGGACTCGCGTTATGTAGTGGCCTGTGTGTGTGAGTAGACTTGCCGTGTACGAGTAAGCTGAACATTAAAAGTTGAGTAATTAAACCATTGGCTGTTGGACTCTCAGTGGAAGTTGCAGTCGCTCACGCACATAACACAATGCTCATGTTTGCTTTGATTTGACATTTTATTTCCTCTATTTCATTTCTTTACCATAATTGAGCTGGAGTGTGTTGTGTTGCAGAGGTCGCTCCCTCAATTTTACCACTAACCTAAACGTTAATCTTTTGTCTATTTTATTTACATCCATACACATTCCCACCTTTGCATATTATTTTTTTTACCCACTGATTACGAGATTTTTTATCAGTGGAGTGGGAACCCATATTCCTGGGATTCCCTATATCAATCAACCCGTAGGGAAGCCACGAAGGTTGCCAGTTAAACTAATGACTAATATACTTAATACAAAACAAGGGTAGGTTGGAAAACCAGGAATTCGGAATTCGGAATTCGGAATTCGGAATTCGGAAACCGGAAATTCGGAATTTTATTAAAAAAAATAAAAAAATAAATTAAAAAAATAAATGAAAAAAAAATAAAAAAATAAATAATAATAATAATAATAATAGTAATAATAATAATAATAATAAATAATAATAATAAATAAATTTAAAGAAAAAATAAATTATTAATTTAAAGTTATAATAAAACCTAGAATCTGAACTCTGGACTCTTGCGGCTTGACAATCAGACGGTTGCAGTTGAGTCACGATATGTGGTCACGCAATACCTTACTTTTAATTATAAAAAAAATACAGAAAACAAGAAAAAACCTTAACAAGAAACACCCTCACATTCCCTGTACTTTGTTCGTTGTTTCTGAGTAAAAGGTGTGTCACAAAACAGCTTAAAAGTTTTGTTAAAGCTTTTAAAGTTTTTCTGTGCTTTTAAGTATTTCCGAATGTAAAGAGTCGCATGTCTGATAACATTGTAATTTATACATCTAGCGTGAGTACACATCTAACAAAAGCATTTGTTCTGTTTCGTGACTTTTAAGTGTGCTGTAATTTGTCGTTCAATTATCTTCATTCGTAAGGACACTGACATTTACATCGCCACGTTATTTATTGCTTGCTGGATTTAAAGACCAAAAACATGGACTATTCGTATTCCCAAATTGTTCAAGGTATGAATCACCTCTGATCGTTGAAAAATAGTTATTTTCTACCTTAAGTTTACTTTAGTAACGAAGTATTGCCAATACTAGGAAAGAGGATTTCATCGACTTCTTCGGAAGAAGAATGTGCCCCAAGGTGAGTTGCTATTTTTTTATTTAAAACTTATTTGTTTGCTACTGTGTGATTCTCCGTGATGAAGTGGTCATCAGTGTTTTTTTTTTCGATAGCCAAGAAGTGCAAGCGATTTCTTCGCGCAAGCGAAAGGCAGCAGTACGTGGCAAATCCCGTTCTAAAGGTACAGTCATTTCATTTCTTCACCTGTTTATTAATTACGCTGCAGCTTCAAGTGATCTACGTGTTTTATATACAAGTCTTTGGTTATGTAGAATACACTTTGGAAACTCAAATAAGAATGAAGTCAGTTCTCGTGACCAAAATCCACAAACATTTTAGTTATTTGCGTTCTTGAATCAGGGCAGATAAAATATTAGATAACAACTTACTTCATGTTATAATGCTTTCGAGTTTTAAGGAAATTGTATTAAACGAATCGTGATGTTAGGAGAGAACTTGAACTTCAAGCTACGCACCACTAACAAGGCATTTCTATTAGGAAAGAGGATTTCCTCGACTTCGTCTGAAGAAGGGAGTGCTCCAAGGTGAGTCACTGTTATGTCACAAAAAAGATATTTGTTTGCTAGTATGTGGTTCTGTGTGATCAAGTAGTCATCAGTGTTTTTTTTTTTCGATAGCCACGGTGTGCAAGCGATAACTTCGCAACAGCGACATGGCACATCCAGTGATCAAGGTACGGTCATTTCTTCACTTGTTTGTTTACCTTCTATTTCAAGTGACAGTTACAAATAACCCTTCAGTTGGTTAGAATTTCTTTGAAAGGCTAATTAAGCTAAAAAGGAGCGTCATTTGCGAATGGCGGTTTTTACAATTGGCAAACTCCCCACGGAAAACCTCAAAACACGGGGAACAACATTTTTCGAGACCAAAATCTGCAAAAAATTTCACTTATTTGTATTCAGGAAACCGGATAGATAATATTAAGATAGCATCTCCCTTTTATGTTTTATGATTATGGTCGAGATCTAAGAAAAATATATTTTAATCTGATCATGATGACAGGCGGCAACTCGAAATTCAAGTTACACACACCCCGCACACAATTGGAATGCAAGATTTGCAGTATTTTTGCGTTATTGTGCTGTTTTCCGATTTCGGTTTAATAAAAATTAAAAGAAAACCTCGTACCGTCACTTTTAATTAGATATAATTGGAGTAGTGACATTGTGAACTGCAGGCAAATCATGGCACTCTTTAATCTTTCGTTCAGTTTTTGTCTCGTGTTACCATGACGTACGTCACGGAACACGAGAATATGGTGTGGGTAGCGTTGGCGCAGGAAAGTACTTCGTGTAAGATCTCACGTGAGGTTACGAAGCGACAAGTGAACAAGGTTAAAACAATGAATATATATTTATGGTAAATTTGTGGTATATTATATGTGTTCTTGCTCGAAGAAAAGTTTTTAGTTATTGATTTTAAATGCGCGTGACAATGTATTGAGTTAATTCTAGCTACACTCGGTTGTGGCTGCTTGGTTTTTCTTTGTAATACTGCCAAAAATGTCAAGAATGTGATTAACAGATTTTATCGAAGTGAATTAAAAAACTGGAGTAACAATCTTTCTTCAGGACACATGGAATGTTCTTTTCTCTAATCAGTTGCAGCATTTCACTCTAATTAAAATCTTTGAAAAAGCCGCAAGTATATCGTGTTGTGAATCACGCTACAAGATCCTACAATATAACGCAACTTCTATAGAGCAACAAGAACAGTTTTAATTTCACTTTTTAGTGAATGAATGAAATTCTAAAGAGGAATAATGTATGTGGGGTGAAGAGTCTGTAGTAAATGTTTCTTTAAATTAGGTGTACGCTTTTCAATTTTCGATATCTCTGACACCGAGTACACTGATTTTTTTTCTTTTATAAGAACGTTGAGGCTGAGATTTGCCCCAAAATTTAAGAAAATGTATGGGCTAAAATAAGAGCATCCTCAGGCTCAGCCAAATTTCACGCGTTCTCATAAAAGAAGAGTGTATACTGCAGCCAGCGAAGTCGCCAGCAAGCAATAAGAAGACACAGAAAGTGTTCAATGTTTAAATAAAGTGATCTCTTTTGGGATCAAATTGCGTAGAAGATAAGTAATACTTACTTTTCAGAGGATACCGAAGATTTCCTAAAGACTTTCGATCAGCGTGACTGTGACTGTATGTATTTGTTACTAACAAATATACTGAGTTAAATCATCGTTCGAGAGGGGATAACACAAATGTGTTATTCATCGTACGCGACTTCTTCATTTAAGTGGCTTCTTCCAAAAGTGATACAGCAGTTCACATAAAGGTTACAATAACCTTCAAATTTGTTGGGGTAGGGGGGGGGGAACAATGATACACATCCTTTATAAATAATCAACAGTCAGCAATGCAAGTTTAATTTCACTTTTCGCTATTTTCACGATCCCATAATACACTTTGTTTACCCCCCCCAAACATTTTGCATAAGCATTGTTTTCAATTTCTCTATAGATGATTGTACGTCATTGTAAATGTCAAGAGAAATAGAAAACAATGCTTATGCATCAATTATGCAAAAATTTTGGGGGGTAAACAAAGTGTATTATGGGAACGGTGACAACAGCAAATTTGTCATTCTATACTACTCAGAAACAATGGTTTTTAACATCCTTGGGAAAACTTTGTCTTACGAGAATCGTTTGAAATTTTTCAATTAGAATCCTTCTCGGAGACTGATACTTCAGAAAACGAGATGGAGAAGAGGTTAGTACTTTATTATGTTAGTTATAAGTTCCCAAAGTAACTGTCGGAGCTTATAAGAGGCCCCATAAAGCTTTCGGTCGTACAGTTCAGGACCTGGTTAATTAAATTCCGCACTTTAGGAAGAATTTCTGGAAGCAAAAATGTCGCCACTGTGAGCGTCATTGAAAATAACTTTATTTATACGCAGAGTATTCTTATTAATTTGCCATTTCATTACTACAATTTTCATAGTCCTCCAAAGTTGTTATTCTTAGTTTGTTTACATCTGCTTAGTAAAAATTTACGTTCGTTTCCTAGCATTTTCGATTTGGATGCAATATCTCAAAAACGACATGGAAAAAGAAGAGCTATGGATATGACAGGTACGAATTCGAATAATCTAGGGCTTGTATACAACAGTCTACAGCAGTCTCAACAGGAAAATTTAGATTTAAACATTGTATTACTGTGAGATAACACTAAAAATGTCTTAATTAAATATCCTTTTCTTTCTTTCTTTTATTTAAGAGCTTGGAGAGCAACCAATTAGCCTTTCAAAGAGTGAAGATTATCCTCCTTTTAAGACAAGCGGAATTGGAACCAGCAGAAGTAATCCCATAACGATTGAATCCTCTCCGGTTAAAAAGCCCTTCGTCGATAGATCAAGAGATATTGTAAATATCGACGGCTCACCTGTGCGATCCAAATATAAATTAGGTTACGCTGGTTATGGGTCGACCTTAGCTAAGATGCGAGCTGGTAGTTCTACCAAGTCTGTGAAATTAGAAATGAGTCGCGAGTGTCTCGAAATAAAAACAGACAAAGGAAGTGATTTGTCTAGTGTAGAAAGCAGAGAGAGTGACGAGAGCGACCAGTCGGAGGATGAGGTTCGATATTACAATGACGATCCTCAATTTCCCATGCTCAGCACCGCAAGGCGAAGGTTTGAAGCGGGAGAAGTTTTACATGAATTTTCAAAGGACCATGCAAACGATATGAAGTGTCAGTGCCAACCTATGCGGGTTCAGCGGAATGCTGCTTTTCTTATCGACTCACGATTCGTGCCGTTAGATGACTTACCTGCAGATGGTAATGGGTCCTATGTTTACAAAGGGCGTTCGACACATACTTATAGACAGAAGGCAAATGGTAAATGGAAAAAGAGAAGGTCAAAACGTTCAGGAATCGTAAGGGAATCTGATGTCCATTTTATCAGAGAGTATCAGCACCACAAGGATAGCCCTGATTTTCGCCAAATCATTTTCTACGCCAGGGATCAAGCGGGTGAGATTTTAAATAACACGATTCTGTTACAGTATCAGTTTAACGGCAAGGAGCATCCCATTAAAGCTCTACCGCACGGAAACTCCAAATCAGGGAAAACATTTACTCGGACCAAGTCATCTGTTAAACGAGCTCTAGGCGAAAATTTAAAGAATTTGCCGACCAGCGAAGCGGTTGTGAAAACGAGGAAAGATTTAGGTGGTCCCCTTAAATCGTCTTCTGATGCAGACATTCCAAGGGGAAGAGCACAGGCGTACGATATGAAAAGAGAGCGTTCTAAGACGTCGTGCTCTGAACCCAAAAGAAAGCAAATCGATGAAATAACCACCTTTAACTGGTATGCAAAGACCGATGGCAAGAACTTTGTGCGAATGCAAGAACTGTCAGGTGAACCCTTAATAGTGCTTGCAACGGATAAACAGTTGGCGGACTTGTCGAGGTTCTGTACAAGCCACCTTGATTTCACATACCTTTCTGTTGATCCAACATTGAATTTTGGAGACTTTAGTGTCACTCCCACTTCATACAGAAACCTTCTGCTGAAAATAAGGAACACGAATAAGTGTCCAGTATTTGTCGGTCCAATTTTCATTCACCACAGCAAGAAGAAAGAGATGTACACGCAGTTTTTCTCGAAATTGAGAAGTCTTGCCCCGCAGTTAGAAAACCTAATAGCTTTTGGCACAGATGGGGAGACTGCTCTCGCTGAAGCCCTATCCGAGAATTTTCCACAAGCTATTCATCTTCGATGTTTCCTCCACTTCCAAAAAAACGTGGAGTCCAAGCTAGTTTCACTCGGTTTACCCGATCATCATCAGTACTTTGCAGAAATCTTTGGCAAACAAGAAGGCATTGTTTATGAGAAAGGTCTTCTAGACGCGACAAGTGAAGAAGAATTTGACGGAATTCTTGCTTCTCTCTCTGAGCCATGGGCACGAAGGGAGAAGAGTGAAACATCACAATTCCATCTATGGATGCTAGAAAGATCTGACTTGATGAAAAGCTGCATGATCGCTAGTGTCAGAACTAGAGCTGGCCTTGGTTTACCTCCTGAAAAGTTTTATACGAATGATTTGGAAAACACAAATTGTCGATTGCGACATAAAACATGCGGCAAAGAATTAGGGGAAACAGCTTTTGCCAAAGTAATGAAGGAACTCATCGAAGACGATCAAGAGACAGAGTTTATTTTAGGTGTATTTGGCGGGTCCGGGCAATATGAGTTCAGAGAGTCATTTAAACATTTAGAAATCTCAAAGGAAGACTGGTTTGGAATGAGCGAAGCGCAGAGAAAAAAGAAGGTAGCCAACATTTATGCCCTGTCGATTGAGGACATGTATGAGGCAAGAGATAATCAGAGCCAGGGTTGCATGTTTTCTGCACGATCTAGTACAGTAGTACACTTACCAACTAAAAACGATCTTTCCTTGCCCGCGTCTTCAGTGCAAGATCAACTTGATCGCAACATTGCAATTCACATATGGGAGAAAGCTGGGCGACTTCTTTCACGAGAGGATACCATTCTTCCAGCCCCATCTAGAGATAATTCTTTAAAAGCATTCTCGGTGTTATCAGAATTTGGTGACGTGCCAAACTTTGTTCAAGTTTCCAGCAATGGGAAAATAACTTGCACGTGCAAAAACTTCAAACCTAAAAAGATTTGCGCGCATGTTGTTAGTGTCGCCGAAAAACAAAACAGTTTGAACGAATTTGTCAAGTGGTATCTGAAACAAAAGATACCTAACAACTTAACAGCTGTTGCCACGCTAGATGTAAACGTAAAAGCTTCTGGAAGGAAACCGAGTGCCCCAAGACGTCGAAGGCAAGCAAAAACTGACGTTCAAATATATAGCTCTTCTTTGCCGCCAAGTTCCCTGTCTGTATCAAGCACACCTCATCTTCCTCAAATACAAATCACAGCCGACCAAGGACCATCGTCCAGCATCTCGTTATCATCGGCCTCGTTACATCCACCCATACGACCCTCTTTATCGGTTCCTACAGCTCCCCCCGTACAACATTCTGGGCTTACTCAATCTTGCAGATATCCGGCACCCACTTATCCATATTTAAATTCACTACCTATTCAAACCGCATCCGTTAATCCACATGTCGCTGTACCTCCAGGTTTTCCACTACCACCAAAACCTCCCATTCCACCCAGTCACAACCCATACTTTTTAACAAAACTCAAAGGAAACATTGCGCGCTGTAAAGGGTGTGAGGGTTTCTTTCGTAAGGATTTACCGGAAAACACTATCGATTCTGTTGCCGTAATTGGGCGGAAAGAGAGTGACTGGTATCCATTTGTTTATGAAGATGGATCAAAGTGCTGGAGAATGTCAAGAGTTCAAAACCACTACTACCACATAAACTTGCCCTGTCTGAAGAACTGTAACCACGACTTCACAATATCTCAGTTAACATCTTTGTTAAGCAGGATGGAGGGAGGACTTATTATTTCTAATGCCATGGCACAAGAGCTATGGGAGAGATTTGGAGAAACGATATTTCAATAGCGTGACAGCCAGCTTAACTATTTAGGATTGCGTTACTAATATAGGCCGCTAGGAATAATTGAAGACAAGAAAACTCAATGTACAATATACTATCATGCAAAGAAAGAACAATTAAACCTTTTTTAAAAAAAGCCAATGTTCCGAATTCCAATCACTATGCCTTCTCGTCCAAATTCATAACTTCTTTAACAAAGCTTCAAATCTCTTGTGTGACACACCTTTTACTCAGAAACAAAGAACAAAGTACAGGGAATGTGAGGGTGTTTCTTGTTAAGGTTTTTTCTTGTTTTCTGTATATTTTTTATAATTTAAAAGTAAGGTATTGCGTGACCACATATCGTGACTCAACTGCAACCGTCTGATTGTCAAGCCGCAAGAGTCCAGAGTTCAGATTCTAAGTTTTATTATAACTTTAAATCAATAATTTATTTTTTCTTTACATTTATTTATTATTATTATTATTTATTATTATTATTATTACTATTATTATTATTATTATTTATTTTTTTATTTTTTTTTATTTTTTTAATTTATTTTTTTATTTTTTTTAATAAAATTCCGAATTCCGAATTCCGGGTTTTCCAACCTACCACAAAACAAGAGATCCCATGAGATAGCACAGCACGTGCGTAAGATCATTGCATAACTTGAATCACCAGGAAGATCGCTTCTTGAAAGATGGTCGTTGGAATTTCCCTTGACAAAGCTAGTAAGGCCCATTTTCAGATGCCAAACTTTTCATACGCCGAACCAAAAACCAGGAATTAAGTACATGAAAACCTTGGCATCTGAATCGGTTAAGAATGGAATTTGGAACGGCTCAGCCGTTCTTCCCACCTGGCTCTGCCAGGCATTTTGCCTTGGAATGGCTTTGATTCAGATGCCGAACTTTTCATATCCACAACCTAATGCATAAATTATTATAACATATTTTACAAGCAGTTTCTCGAAGAGGGCATGCATCATAGAACGTGTTTACCATCATGGCGACTTGGAGAGCTACACTGGCGGATAACAGCAAAGACATATGTAGTTCCTGCTTTGCTACCACGAAGTACGTTTGTATTGAATATTGCATGCCGATCTGTAACGTGTTCTATTTTCGAAAACAATGAAGATACTGGTGGTTGGACGGCAGAAAGATCTGTTGGGCATTGTGAACCATGCTTCAAGGCTAAGAAGTTGCTGCAAGAGAATAGTGATGGCGGGAAATGAAGAAAGGCAAATATTGGGCAAGACAGGACCAACAACTTAGAAAAGTATGAGTTGAATTAACTTTTACAAGTACTGTTCTATTCAAGGAATTCTATAAATTTCTGTAGTTTATAAAGTTTATCATTTATGGAGTGTGGTGGTTTGCAAGGAAACAGGTTTCCTCGCCCAATTGTCAAGTCGTGTTATTGTAAGAAACAAAGTGAATATTCTATTCCCTGTTCTAGAAGCAAAATGCAACAACAGAAAAATGTGACCTGATTTGGAAAAACGTACATTGACAGATATCCATTTAACGCCTTGAAAGCGTTTATTATCCATTTAGAATCTGTTCAAATGCTCGCTGAAAGCGTTTAATCTGGTTTTTGATCCATTTAGTATCTTTTAGAAAACGTTCGAACAGCTATGGTCATCTGTTATGAATTAGTTGCATTTCATTTAAACGGATGTGCCACCCGTTCGAACGGAAAACTATTTGTTCAAACAGATAGCCGTTCGTATGGAATATAAATCCGTTCCAACGGAATACCATTTGCTTGAAGCCAGATGTTTACTAGGAAAATCCTGTCCCTTTATTTGTAACAGGTAATCATGGTCTGTCTATTTGAATCAAACGATCGAGTAGGTCGCTGTGACCAGTACCTGTTTTGCAAGTGGTAAAATCGAGCTTGTCCAAGTCAAATGAAGCGCTTGTTTCAATGGCTTTGTAAATGACAAGAACAATTCCCTCCACAAACATATTTCTAGAAGGTTTACCGAAGAACTAGAATTGTAAAAAGTTTTGTTGTGTTTTGTCCACCACTTTGACCTTTGGTCATGCAACTTTGCCCTACAGATTTTGCATTAACTCATCGAAGCAAAACAAATGCCTCAAATTTGCATACTCTTCTTTCACACAGTTAGTCAGTTTAATTATTTAAGCCCACCTTGGTTACTTGACGTCGTTACTATATTCCAAGCAAATTCCTATGTACTCGCCATTGCACAAAGTTCTCCCAGCTTGACTTTTATCAGTAACTCGAGGTACTAACCTCGTTCCAAGGATCTATCTCCTCTGCCACAGATGCAGAGGAGAGAGAGTTTGGGAAGGTGGTCAACTCACCAATCAGAAGCAAGTACTTGACAGTCTTAATGCATTGCCTCGGTAACAGCTTGCTACCCATCAAACTTTTGCTCTGTTCGATTTTAGTATTACATTGTAATTAATCGGTTTGTACCATGGCAGACAATCGACGAACAAAATGGAAATGACCAGCAAGCAGATAATAGAGAAAGTGAAGAAATTTTTAAGAAGGATGTGGATGCTTGAGAGGTCTGAAAGATGGACATTGCTTTGACCAATTTTCAAAGGAAACTGTGTTCACAAATTTGAACAACTGCCTTGAACTGTCAAGTCCAGAACTTGACCTGGTTATCTTAGCCAACATACAAACATTCACACAAATTGAAACCATTGGCGAAAAAAGAAATCGAAGTCCCAGATGCAATTTTCTGTATCAATCAGTACCTAACTACAAGGATATGTTTCTGCACCTTTAAGGATTGAGTTACTCTCGATTTCAACGACTGAAGGAACACTACGAGAGTCATGGCATTTTGCAAAGGAGGCATGGCAACTGCAAAAGGCTTCCCAGCAACACTCCCACAGGCAGTAGTTGAAGATGTCAAATTGTTCCTTTCAAACTATGTCAAAGAAAATACTATCTTGCTTCCTGGGAGGATTCCTGGATACAAAAATGATGAAAGAGCTTTTTTCTTCAAGTGAGACAAAGAAGAGTGTATGGTGTGATTTTACTGCCCCTTGTGAGCAGTCAGACAAATAATCGGTAAGCTACTCAAAATTTAAAGATTTATGGGAACAGTTCCATCCAAATATTGTGGTAGCGAAACTGATGACTAATCTAGGTATGACTTAACAGGAAAACACTGCAAAACTAGTAAGATCTGGTAATCTTCCTGAGGGCGAAAAATCAGAATGCGTCTGCGCTCGACAAGAACATTTGAACACTGTTACAGAGAGAGGGAATTATACAGGGAAGTGTGCGAAGAGTAAACGAAAACGTTTCAAACTGTGGAAAATAACATACAGTTAGACGAACGGCATGACCCCTGCATACTTGATTGTACAATGCTTTATTCATTCGACTCCATGCAACAACTTCATATCCCAAGTAACCTCATGCAGCTGGGACCAATTTACTTTATGACTCCATGGAAATGTGGCATTTTGGTGTGATGTGTGAAGGGATAGCATGTCAAGTGAACATCTTTGTTCATAAGGCAAGCGCTGTTGGAAAGGGGCAAATGCCACTATCAGTTATGTCCACTACTATTTTGAACAGCATGGACTGGGAGATAAGTGATAAGCTGTTTCTTTATGGGTCTGTTTCTGTAAAGGTTTTTTGTTTTTCCCAAAACAATATAACCAGCTGTGATTGGTGCATATCTATTTGTTTTTGCCACCACTAAAATTAGCCAATGGTATTTTGGCTTTTGTTTAGGAAGCTTATTCATCAACACAACAACTGATTCATCTCATCTTCTGAACAGTTATTCCAAACATCTCAAGTATATCTCTCAACGATAAGGTCAAAGTTCTGTGGAAGACCAACTACCAACGGCATGATCAACCACCCTGGCCTAAAAGAAAAGAAACCAAGCTTTGCATGGAGACACAGACAAAACCTCTATGGTGCCGTTAAAAATAGGAGACCGCGTGAAAGTCTAGTTTGGTTCGTGATGGTACAATGCTGTAGTGGCAGAACACTGGCAGCCAAAGTCAAAAAAAGGTAAGTTACGACGCCACTAGTTTTGCCACCAGCATTATTTCTTTATTGTTGTTGTTGTTGGCTTGACTATTTTTTTCATAGCAAAGAAAGCAGCCAGAGCGACTAACAAAGGACAGAGAATGTGACTGGACAACCAATCGGGCATCTAAACAGGCAGAGGTCCATGCTGAGGAAATAAAAGTAGTAGCAGATGAAGTAGAAGAAATTGCCACTTTATGCCAGCAATTAGACGCAAAAACCAGTGAATGCAACCAACTCAACAGCAAGTTGAAGGATGCAGAAAAACGACAGATGTGTTCTGTCACGTATAACTCAGTGCACGACGCATTTTTCATAGAAGAGCATTGTAATCGTTCGTAGTGCATCATGGTATAGTACGCCATGTGATTAGCATAAAATATCTTTGTAGTCATCCACTCCGGTCAAGATGGTTTCTTGTTTCACCTAAAACATTTATTCTTCATAAACCCGGTTACACTGCTGATGAAGAGTTCTGGTCTTGTCTGTTGTCAGGGTAATGGATCAGGGCTTGACGGATTGGAACAGTCAAATGAGACACTTCGCTGGTCGAAAACCTCAGAAACATCGATCAAGCTGACCTCATGGCAGTCGGAAACACAGAACGTGAGCAACAAATCAACGTCGAAAGCCACGAAACGGCCACTCAGTTGGACGAAGTTTTTGCTCAACCATTCGTCACCAAGGGATTCCAGCTTGAGATCCCAGAGGAGTGTCCCAAAAGCAGGGAAAGAACTCGACAGATGAAGTAAACAAAGAAAATGGTGACAATGAAAATATGGATTCCTCCCAACCTAAACGAACTACGAAACCATTAATGGATGGCACCGCCCTTGCCAGCACTCCTGAGCAACAATGGGACCGTGAGGCAATGGAAGAACAGATGAGAACCCGCAAATTACTTGTCCACGTGGCAATAAACGAAGCAATTGATCGAAAAATGATCTTCTACAAGAATTTTGATCAGGTCGTGCCGGGTCACGTTTCAAGGTCGTTGCTCTCATCTAACGCAATGCGTGCTCAAGCCCGAGCTGAAGCTGCAGCTGCCTTAAAAAGAGCTGAAATGCAGAAGAAGATCAAAGACTTTCAAATGAAATCTGCTTTAGCCATGGAATAGGAGGAAAAGAAACACCACGAAAATGAATTAGCACTCGAGAGGAAGAAACGCAAGGAAGAAGTGCACTTGGAATTCCTTCGTGCAGAGTGAGAAGCAGTCATCACCGCCGCTCGTGCAAAGGCCATTGATGAAGAACTCAGGTTCGAACAAGAAGAATATTTGTCGCATTTACCAATTGAAAAACCCATATATTGTGTCCGGGAATTCATCAACAGCCAGCTTCGGGAAGTTAAGCCACACAACGTGAAACTCGAGGAGTCATCAAAACTAACCGCGTGATTCTCTAGAAGAAACACTCAAAAGGAAATGCCCACGCCACAAAAACCTCTAAACCCAGGAGCAATGCCTTTCTCCCCAGGCCAAACCACTCAAACCTCAGAATCAATTGACTGCATGGAATGTTTCATCCAGTTTATGGCCAGAAGAGAACTATTTTCAAATAACATTGAGAGGTTTGACAACCGCCCCCAAAAATGATACCACCTGGAGAGCCGCATTTAAGAACATGACAAGAGAGGTTAACATTACAGCAAGTGAGGAACTGGCTCTCATGATCAAGTACACAACTGGTGAGTCGAAAAGGTTTGTTCAGGGTTGCACAATGCATATACAGAAATCCAGCTGCTGGCGTTAGAGACTCTTGGAAGAAGTTGAGAGAACGTTTTGGATCAACAGCAGTCGTTACCCAAGTGCACCTGAACAAGCTAGTAATGTTTCCAGCACTTACCCTGAAGGACAACAAAGGACCGCAGGAATTAGGTGACTCCCTCCTAGAACTCCAATGTGCTAAACAAGACTGAGGGCTTGCAGGCCTGAAAATCCTTGATGAACTGGCTTTTTTAAAACCATTGCTCATTAAATTACCTGGAGATCTTCAATCAAGGTGGCAAAGACACGCTTATCCATACAAGTCACAGCATAGTGTTGATTTTCCCCCATTCCAGGAATTTGCTTTATTTATCCAAGAAATTGCACGGGAGCGGAACGATCCCTACTTGTCTATCGAGATCCCAGCTGAGCAATCACAACAACCAAGACCTCCTTTAAAACCCCCTAAAGGCAAGCCTCCTAAAGGACTGCTCATCAAACCTCCTGCTGTGCCCCCTCCTGAAGTGACCAATGGCCCGATCTTTGGACAAGGACTGACTGCACTAAGGACTGAAGTCTCAGACTGCACCCAAGGACTCAGTTCCATGGGACCCAGCTAAACGGTGTGTTCTCCACAAGCTGTGTCATCCCCTTGGCAAGTGCCGTGTCTTTAGGTCCAAGTCCCTTGCTGAACGAAAGGCTCTGCTCACGCAACACGGGATCTGTTTTTGTTGCCTTGCCTCAACCAATCATCTGGCTAAGGACTGTACAGCAGTTGTCAAATGCAGCGAATGTCAAAGTGACAAACACATGGCAGCCTTAGACACTGGGCCCATCAACAAGCCAGCTACACAAGTTGGGCAGCAGCAAGGCGAGGAGCCAATCCAAGTTTCAGCCAGTTGCACAGAGATATATGGAAGCACGGCTGGAAGTAGATCCTGTTCGAACATATGTCTTGCTAGCATCTATGTGAGTGGCCACCCTGCTAACAAGAACAAAGCTTATGTCATCATAGATGACCAAAGTAACTGCTCCTTTGCCCAACCACAGCTCTTCGACCTATTGAAGTTGGGTGGTGAAGCCAAACCCTATACTCTGAAAACATGTTCTGGAACTAGCCAGGCCAGTAGAAGACGTGCCCACAACCTTATCATCGAATCGTTGGATGGCACCCGCAGCCACACACTCCCAGCCCTCACTGAGTGTGATGCTATTCCAGACAGCAGAGAAGAAATACCAATGCTGAATGTTGCTAGAGCTTTCCCTCATCTATGACCCATAGCAGACAAGATCCCAGAGCTACGCCCAGAAGCTGAGATCCTGCTGCTCCTTGGTAGAGGCACACCTCCCCTTCATAGAATTCATGAGTCTCGAAACGGACCCAAAAATGCACCATGGGCCCAGCGTCTCAATCTGGGATGGGTAGTCATAAAAAACAAATGTCTGGACAGAGCTCATAAGCCTAAAAAGGTGTCAGCCTACAGGACACAAATCCTCCAACACGACCAACCTTCCCTTCTACTTCCTTGTACCAACTGGCTATGGCTTAAACATGGACTCAACAACCTACTTGGCGACGGACAAAAAGAAAGGAACCTTCATCAAAGGAAAGTTTGAAGATGGACTAGGGGACAATGTGTTTCTACGATCAATGGATGACAACAAACCAGGGATGTCAATGAAAGACAGGAAGTTTATTGACATTATGAGCCATTCATTGACCAGAAGCGAGTTGGGACACTGGGAAGCCCCCCTGCCCCTACGCAAGGAAACAAAAGTTCTTCCTGACAACCGAAAGGATGCCCTCCGACGCCTGAAGTCAACTAGACGGACTCTGGACAAAAAGCCCTTGATGAGGAAACACTACTTTGACTTCATGTAGAAACTTTTGGAGAATGACCATGCGGAACCAGTACCAGACAGAGACACCTCAGTCAAATCATCGGTGGTATCTTCCCCATTTTGGAGTCTACCATCCCCAAAAACCACATAAGATCCGTGTTGACTTCGATTCTGCTGCAGAGACCAATGGAATGTCCTTGAACAAGATGCTACTTTCAGGACCTGAACTAACAAACAGCCTGCTTGGCATCCTGATTTGCTTTCACCAGAACCCTGTTACCTTCATGATGATGAAAAAGTAGCTTCTGCTAAGAAACATACCCAATTCAAGACTAGAGTGCTAAAACCATACCCAGTTTATGACCAAAACAGCCAAAATTGATACCCTATTTACGACCCAAACGGCTGAAAAACCCTACCCTTTGGGGCCTCACATACAGATACCTATATAGCCCATATAAGGGAGTATCCCCCTCCCGGGGAATTGGTCACGTTACAACTTGTGTGACATTTTGATGAAGCCGCTGCAGCTTTCGTTGTATAAATGGCCCGATAAACAGATCCCAAAGTTTATTTTATGCGCTGTGCAAGATACGAGAAGACAAGCATCAAGCATAAAACAGAAGTAAAGCCCATCAATCAACGCAAAACATCATTACATTCAAGCATGTCATGTTCCTTCAGGTTCATTCCCCAGCGGCAATGCAACCAGCAAGTGTTCGTTGTTGTTGTTTTTCAAATTCGGGCATATAGCCCTCAAGCTCCCAGTAGTCTTGAAAGTAGTACAGGATTTAGTTGCCATTAAACGGTAAATGAAAACTTACGATTTTCCTCTTCTCCTAGTGCTACCTCTGCGGCAGAGTTTATTGAAGGGTCAGGAAGACGGCTACGGTTAATTTCTACAGACCAGCGCCATTATTTACTTTTGGAGTCTCGCAGGTCTTGAGAATTCATCAACTTTAACGCAACCTTCACCTCAAAACTGGATCTAGAGTGTACACAATTATTAAAGGAAGCTTTTTGCCACTACTCAGAAGGTCAACAAACGAACCTGAACGGAAGATGTATTTTCACTGGGTGCTAAGGTTATACAAATGAGCTTTGACACAAGCGATGGCTATGTAAACACACTGACTGTGGCAGATTTTAATCTGTTCTCGCGTGCAATCCAAGGAGATACCCACCAGTTTGAACTTATAGAACGGCTTAATATATAGATTTAGGTCAGCCTAAAAGCGTAGCTCTTGGGCCGGGTTGTTCAGAGCCAAATGACCCAGGAAAAGGTAGAATTTTGATTTGAGTTTTGTAACTTTGCGGCGAGGTTTTCTGTATATTGTTTGGCCTTCTGTTTTGAGTTTTAATAATAACTATATACACAAAACAAAGCAGCAAAAAACATTTGTATAGAAGAAAAAGTTATAATTCGGTTAACTTTTAATCCTGGGTTAGCGTTAACTGGCTTCCGAACAATCCTGCCCTGTTTTCAACAAGTTAACCTGAGATGAGCCCACGATCCAATCGAAAAACCAGCACTTGGTCAGCAGTCAACTTCAAAAAACCACGCAACCTCGATGAGCTGTAAACTTGAGCCCGCAATATGGTCATGTGATACTCGTCAGCGGATACCTTCTTTTGACAGGTGTCAATTGATCATAACATGGATGTCCAATATCAAAAAGGTACACGGTAAACAAAGGCTCCATGTCTGTCAACCTATTATTTGGAGTATGGCCGCCATGTTGCGCGACTCTGTCGTCGTCGCCGTCGTGCGTACGCGCCCACGAGCAATACCGCTTGCCATGATAACCATGAGAAAATCAACTCATGGGTTTCCTTTTCTTTCCTGTATGAGTATGGGGCTTTGCTTGGCGGCCCTTTGGGCCGCCGGAGCTCCGCTATTAAGGTATGAAATTTACTGTGATGTGCTTTTTGGGCTTCATTTAAACCCAACTTTTCAGATTTTCCCCATCAAACTTGGCTAAATTTTAGTGGGTGATCAAAGGCCTCAGAGTAGGGTGTCTTCCAGCCTTGCTGGTAAGCTTAGAATTTTTCGAAAAGTTTCCATATTTGGTCAGTCAAAATAATGAATGTACCTTAAAATTCGTATGGAAATGAAATTCCGTGAGCTGCATTTTTGGTGACGTAGCACGCTTCACAAAATCTGTGAATTTTACCTTTCTGATCACGGCCGGCAACCTCAGTTCGGCCAAAATTCAATTTTGGCGCGTAGCAAAGCAAAAATAAGGAATTGGAAAATAAAAATTGCTTTTTTCTATATGTGTCAAGCCCTTTTCACTGACAAAAAATGAAGGAAAATTATTTTTTGTCCCAAAGTTGAGTGGACCGCTTTTAGCGGGACAGCCACTCAATAGATCAAAGACTGAACACTCTAATGGCACAAGTGTCTTTATTCTGAACAGCAGTGTGTTATGCTTTGTTTTTTCTATTAAGTTTGCTAAGCTAGTACCCTTTTTGCTTGCCTTAGCTCTCAGCAAGTTATACATCTTACCTGTACCAAGTATCATCTTTCAGGTATCATGTATTAGTGTTTATCAGCAGATTGTATTTGCCATCATGTAAACCCAGCAACCTTTAGCATAGTTACCTTTTTATTAGGCTAAGTGGTACTGTAGTCATACCAGGCGAGGAGTGTTCTGTCGCGCATAACTCATTGCATGACACGTTTTTCATAGAAGAGCATTGTAATTGTTCGTAGTGCATCATGGTATAGTATGCCATGTGATTAGCATAAAATACCTTTGTAGTCGTGCGCTCCGGTCAAGATGCTTTCTCGTTTCACCTAAAACGTTTATTCTTAATAAACCTGGTTACACTGCCGATGAAGAGTTCTGGTCTCGTCTGTTGTTGGGGTAATGGATCAGTGCTTGACGGATTGGAACAAGATGAGAGCACAAGAAAAGTTTTCTGAGGTATGTAATGTATGCATTAAATATAATCAAGAAACATGTTCATTGATCATAAAATTTTATGTGACTGAAACATGGCAGAGAAGTTTGTCTGAGTAGGTAGGTAGGTAGGTAAGACTTTATTTTACGAGGGTAACATTTGACAGTATTAAAACTGATAACCTAATGGCCCTCAAAAATTAAAATTTTAGAAAAAGAAAGAAATAGTACAATCATAACAATATTAAAAATAATTGAAATAAAATAATTAAGCCTACATACATCGTAAAATATTTATAAAATGTGATTATTTACAAATTTTAAAAAAATTCACAGGAATAGTTTGCTAAGTTCAGTGCTAGTCACTGCATGATAATCGATCGTCGCAGTTCAGTTATCACATCATACTTTAAGTTTTTCTACAACTTTGTAAAGTTGCCCTTAATTTTCACACAGGTTTTTATAGTTCAATAGAAAAGGTTTTATGTTTCTTTTAGGAACGCTGTGAGAAAAAGAAAGGAAAATCACTTTTGTCTAATTTGATTATTAAATGTAAATTTTTCTTGCTCTCGCTATTGTTATGTCAACAGTGTGTGCTGGTTCTGTGTTTCTAAGTGCATTCTTTCTTAACCTAACAGGGCGTTTTATTAACTGTCCAGTTTGTTACGTTCGAGTTCGCTATACCTGCATGTTCACTACCCACAACTTAATTTAATTTATTCAATTTTCACTAAGATTATATAACCAAGTAAATCATAAACGATATTACAAGATAATAATAATAGTAATAATAATAATTGTAATAACCACATTAATAAAAAAGTCTTAGTACACAACAATGCAGTGAGGAGGACTAGAAGGGAACTGACTAACCATACGTTCTAGTGAATCCATTATGAAAATAAAATGTATGAACATATAAAAGCTTAATCATTTAACAAGCAATTTATTAACTATCTACTAACTACCTAACTAGCTAAATAACAATCTAACTAACTAACTGGCTAAGTAACATCCTTACTAACCACTGATGTTAGCCCAGGTGGTACGGGGGCGCTCAGGGTCGAAAACCTTATCTTTATGAAAAATAGTACATAATTTCTTAAAAGAAACACTAGAGTTGGCAGTCCTCAATTCATGGAGCAAATAGTTTGATAAATACGGAATCCTGTTAAAAAAAGTTCCCTTAAAAAGTTCTCTCCTTACTCTATTCATTTTCAGTTTATTACTAGAGTGTGATCTTAATCTCTCATCAGAACAAAATTGAAAATACGAAAATGCCCGTTCTTCATTTTATAAAAGGTTGAGAGGTCCTTGACTTCTCTGCAATAAACCAGTGGTAGCACGTTGAGACGTTTTGGGAGCTCATTATAGCTAAAATGGGGTAACATAAGCCAAGCCGCACGTCATTGTACCCCTTCTATTCTTTTTATCATAGTAACTGACTTTGGGTTCCAGATTTCAGAGGCGTACTCGAGATGAGAACGTATGAGAGAGACATAAAGGAACCTCAGAGTTGGCAATAAAATTTTGCTCCTACTGATAGATGGATGAAACCTAGCATTTTGTTAGCCTTATTCACCTGGGCGTGAATGTGATCACATAAGTACCCCAAGATTGCACTGGGCTCCCACCCTGCTAAGAATCTTCCCTCCCATTTCATAGTTTCAAATTACAGGGTTGAGCTTCCTTGTTACTGTGCAGAAAGAACATTTGTCAATATTGAAGGCCAGCTTCCAGTTGTCACTCCAGTCAACCAGCTTGCCAATGTTGTCTTGTAGCAAGGCAGTCAGTGTGAGATCTTATAACACGGAAGCACTTAGCATCGTCAGCAAATAAAGCCAATGTACTTGAGTGGGATAACACACTTTGCATATCATTAATAAATAACACAAATAAAGTAGGTCCAAGGAGAGAACCCTGTGGGACTCCTGAGGTAACAGGTAACCAATCTGAACTCTCGCCATCTATTTCCACACGCTGCAGCCTATTGCCAAGATGACCTATAAACCAATGTAACAATGGTCCCTTAATTCCAGACTAATCCAGTTTTTTGATCAGGTGTGCATGAGATACTGAATCAAAGGCTTTTGAAAAATTCAAGAAAGTGACATCAGTTTGTTCACCATGGTCGATTGTTCTGACCATAAAATGTACCATATTCAGGAGCTGAGTGACAGTAGAACGTCCTTTGACAAAACCATGCTGCATGGGGTAGATTTTGTCGGCAATAAAGTTGGAGAAACGAGAAAAAACAACGCGCTCAGCAATCTTGGAGATAAGGCTTAGCAGTGAAATTGCTCTATAGCTACATACGTCTTCGCTGTCACCTTTTTTAAAGACAGGAACAATATTTGCACGCTTCCAATCCTGTGGGATACAGCCAACACATTCCTGTAATGGATCAGGGCCACATCCCTTTGATGGATCAGAGTTTTTCAGCGCTTTTAACACTTCCTCAACGGTTGCTTGAATAGAATACAATTTATCATCCTGTACAGTAAAAGTGGTTGTTGTTTCTACTTTATGCAAATCAGTCTTCAAAAACATGGAGGCAAAAAAGTGATTAAATAGATTTCCCTTGGCTGCAGGAGTTGAGGCTTTAATAGTACCAAAGTAAACAACTTTAGGAAGTCTTGCAGAGTTTGTTTTTGATCTATAAAAGCTCCAGAACTTTTTTGGATTATCCTTCAGATTGGATTGCAGATCCTTTAGGAACTCGTGATATTTACGTTTTGTGGCAGTTTCGATTTGTTTACATATTGACCTGTAATTGTCCCAATGCACAGCTGAATTTGACTGTTTTGCTTGTCTCAATAGCCATTTCTTGTTCCTCAATAGTTTGATAATTTCACCATCAATCCATCTTGATCATCCTTAAGTTTGATCTTTGGTATACACGACTCAACAGCATTCAAGAATACATCACGCCAACTTTCCCAACCTAGATCCACATCACTTTCATCAAACCCCATGTCCAGAGGAGTAACTGAGATTGCTTGTCTTAGTGCATCAAAATTAGCTTTCTTAAAAAATTTCTGTTGTAAAACTTTACAGGAGTCTTTCAGCCAATAACATCATGGCTCTACTGACCAACCATGTTCAATGGACCAGACTTATAACATCATAGACTGACAAACACTGTTCCCTTGACTCTGAAGATGGCTTCTGTTCAGGTTGTCAAAACATCAGTCACCAACAACAGTTCTTTTGAGAACTACACTCACCTGGACAATCACACTATATGAACTACTGATACTCCTGGGTTCAAGCCATTTACTACATTTACTAATCATTAATATCAACGGACATAAAAGAGATGCCTTCTGCCAAGGCTTTTCTTTTCAGAAAAAATTTTTTCTATTTTCAAACCACAACCAATTATTCCTATGCAGAATTAGTTACCTTAAGAACACTCGAATGACAGGCGCATATGAAAATATGTATTGTTTATCAGTTTGAATCATTCGTTTTTGATTGCTTAACCTACATTGTGAATAAGGTTTTGACATTGGTAAAAGGAAATTTCGTTTTTTAAGCATCATATTGTTACTCAACTCTCGTCGAGTACAAACCTATACCCATTTCTGGGGCAGATATAGGGGTGTTTAGGGGGTTCAGTCAAACTCCCTACAATTAAGACATCTGAACATCCACGAAAACCTGGTTTAACAATTAAAATAAGGTAAAACACTGATAATAGCGAAAGAGCACATTGCTCACAGCAGCAAATCGAAGCTTTGGTGTGCTCATTGCTTGGATTAGTTGATTTCCTCTTCACCTTTTTTTAAGAGACACAAAGTTGCATATAAACATAAAGAAAGCCTGAAATGGCATGAGCTCAATTGCTTATGTCAAGTCAACAGACTTCAACATAAATTTGTAAATTCAAAATCGAATGCACATCGATAAATGTCAATCGTTTTAGCATTTCTTTAATTTTGACACAAAAGTTGACTTAAATTCATAGCCCGTTCCAGGTGTTCAGACAGTAAATGGGGCGCAATAGTACGGCAGAGCGAGGCGAATATAAAGCTGCGAAAAAATGGAGGGCGATTGAGACCAGCGGCAACCACTAAAACATTTTGATTGCCCATCACAGTGCTGGAGGATTAACATTTCAAAACTAGCCCTAGACAGGAGCCATAAGATGATAGCACGTCCCTTTGTCTTTTATTTGCTACTTAAATCAGCTCCTTATTCAGCTTTTCTTCTCCTTCTTTAATGTTGTTCTCGTTTTGAACTTGACTTGTCTTTTCTACCAATATAATTTTTTAGCAGTCTTCCTTATTTCTCAGCCAGCCTAGATCAGCTATCTGCAGGTCAGGTAATTCTGTATAAATATTTAAAATGACGTGGATAAAAATCGATCAATCAAACAAAAAATAAATACATAAATAAATAAAATAAAAAAAGGAGCCCATCCTCCTGCCCTAGATAAGCCACAGCCATCACCCTCTCCCGACCCCCAAGTTAGTTCACATAACAAATTAACACCAAAAAACTCTTTGTTTTAAGAGTAAATAGCCTTATCCAGCGAAGAGGTGCAATTCAGTGCATAAAATGTATTTGAGCTCAGACATTTTTAACCGTTCGATGAATTGTCCACAGCCATAGCAAGTTATCCGCTATCTGAACAACTGGGGTCAGTAGTTTCTTGGTTTCATGCCAGTTACTTTACTCCCATAAATTTTGGATAGGTGTGTGTCGTGAAGGGTCTTAAACTCTGACCCTATTTAAAAGAGCTATGTCACCAATTTTTAATGTTACTTTGAAAAGCTGAAAACGATATTGGAAGCAAAGAAAACTCAAGAAAATGTTTAAAATTAAGACTACTTGCAGTCTACAGCAACTGGAAAGAAAAACTTTTAGTGAAACAGTAGGGTTGAACTAGCAGCAACTAACTGTCATTGTCTGACATATTGACAACTGAAATAGACCAGAAACAAGACAAGGGAAGAGTACATGTTTAGGATATCATGATGGTACCAAAGGGCAGGGTCGCATTATGGCTGATTTTGTTTAGGCATTAAACCCCATTATTATATGGCTTTGGCTTGTGGCTGATATAACGCACGCTCTGATTGGCTAAGAACGAAATCTGAGCGGTCATCACGCAGCCGTAATGCCCATGGGCCGATTACAGATTATGCAAATTAGAAAGAGCCCGGCTTGGAAAATTCAGTCGCATTGAAATGACGAAAGCCGATTAACAACAGTAAGAGAAGTAAATTTAATGCTCAGTAGCTAGAAGTTTAGGGATTTTTCCTTAATAAAATTTATGTAGAAATCGTTTTTGACTTACCAGCCGGTAACCTTGGCGGGCACTAGGGAAAAACAATCAAAGTTTGCTGAGTCTTAAGTAAAGCTAAAATCGCTAAGTAAAAAACACCATCGGCTGATCTGTCATGCATCCTGAGCAGAACACCATGAGGAAACTTATAAGTTATCATCTTAGTCACAACAATTTCCGAAATATTGAACTCCATCACAGTTCTCATCAAATAGATTCCCTCTCTTTAACACAAGCAAGTGTAAATCAGCTTCCAGGATCATCAGATGTCAACAATCGGGCAGTTTCTGTCGGTAGCAGTGTTTCTGATAACTACAAGAAGTTTTAGATGTTCACAAAGCTTGAAAAATTAATCCATAAATCCCAGAATGAAGGCGAAAATATGTAGTCGAAAGCGAATGCGAAGATCGAGTTATTTTAAGCAGTACATTCTGAAGCATTAGTATTTTGTTTCACCGAAAGACCGTTGGTTTGGACTATTTTGAAGCACTTTCTGTCTTTTCCATGTGCATTGACGTTTCGGCACAAAAGTCGGAAAAACTCCCCCATCAAGTTGTGGCACCACGATACTAAAATACCTTTTTGAGGCTTGGACAATCATTTTTCCCGTAAAGAAATGTGTACTTTTAACGGAAGACGTAATACAGTGGTGAAATTCAATGACTGTGTAGTTTTGCCCTGGGTTTGAGACGACGACTGAATCGGTAAACACGTGCATCGCCATGTGTAAATTGACGACTTCCGCTCAAATAATTTTTTCTTTTCTTTAATTCATGAGCCATATAATAAACAACTTAATAACCTCAACCGTTCGGTCATTACGGGAAAATCTCAAACCTCAGCCTACCGTATTGACCTTGCTATCGCTTGGTCAATACGGCAAGGCCTCAGTTTGAGATTTTCCCGTAACGACCTCACTCTTGGTTATTAAGTAGTTATCAACACATTATGTTCTCTAATGTCACCCAACATTTGCTTTCTTCCAAAAAAACAAAATCAGAGAAACACTGCTGTGCTTGGGTGGGACTGATCAGTGCTATCATTTTTTTGGTTTTTAACAAAAACCATCAAAGACGCCGGTGTGCTTGGGTGGGGCTTACCGATTTTTACAACTTTAAAACATCAAAGACACCAGTGTGCTTGGGAGGGGCTGACCAATTTTACAACTTTTTAAAACATCAAAGATGCCCGTTTGTTCAGGTGTGGCTGACAAATTTTACGACCTCTTTTTTTTACATCAAAAATGTGCGTGTGTGGGTGGGGCTGACGGACTGTAAAAAGTTGTCAATTTTGAGCTTGCCGTGTACTCAGTAAAAGTCATATGCAAAATGGAGTGAGGAGGAACAACACTGCTGGTCCATTCTTGGCCTCAGTGGTTTCAAATTGATTTTTATGTCCTTCTGAATACAATTGGCTTTTCCAGCCAATTTTGGCATTTAATATACTGATTATTATTATCGTTTCAATTTGGACATCTTCTGAATTTCATGGAAGTCCCTGTCCATGAGAAATCACGTCTGTAGGGAAAATTTCCCATTTTCTCATTTGTATCCTCCAAGGATCATCCTTTCCAGCACAGCTGTATCAACCATTTGCACAATCCTTGACAAGGGTCTATTGGTTCAAGAAAGCCCCACTTTATCTAGGTGGAATGCATATTTAAAAAAATCAAATCTTGAGGGTTATGTTAGTAAAAAAGAAACAATGAAGAAGAAAATATCAACACTCCTAAAAAAGAAAATATTGATCAGCGCCCCCCCCCCCCCACTCCTCACCCCCATTGGATCTCCCTATCTATCTATTTCAGGGAAGCATTCCTTTCTTTGCGTTGGTCAATTTCGCTCTTGTAATTCTTGTCTAGAACCTTTTCTGCCATGCGTGCAGCAGTTTGATTATTGAGCAAAAATTATTTTTTTGCTGGGCTTCTGCATTCATGACCCATTGATATACTCTATGAAATGCGAGATGAAATCTCCTTGATTGACATGTACAGTTTCCTGCAAAAATAAGTCATAAATGGGGTTTTACTCATTGTAGTTTTCCTTCCTATAGTACTTCTTCCTAACATGAACAGGAAATGGGAATTATCTATCCTCGTAACAACCAACACATTTGCCCATATCCCACCTCTTGCACCCAAATAGAATGTCTTGAGCAGTTTTTTATTCTGACTTAAGCATTACACCAACTTTTTCTTTAAAATTTTCTTTCAAAATCCAAATCTGCACAATAAAGGGGACGTGGCAAGGAAAACTTGGGCTACATTTGTAAACATCTGCTTGAATTACAACTTGTTGGCACAGAGCCGTACTCAATTGTATTTAGAAGAGAAAGAGAGATTTCTCACCTTGAATATAAATAATTGGCAAGCAAAAGCAAGCACGAGGCGAGCACAGACGGCATATATGGGTTCACCATGCATTATAACATAGCTAGTAAATTCGTGTACTCAAATTCAATTGCGTAAGCACAGTGCTGTCAATAAGGGCCGCTAGCTGGTTGAAACAGCCAGCTACTCACCTGGCTACTCACTAATCTTTGGCCGGCTACTTTTGTCTCATTTTACTGTTAATTTTGGTAAGAAACTTAAAGTAAGGAAACGATCCCACAAAAATAATTGTGAGACATCCGCCTCAAACGTCTGAGTCAAAATAAAGACGCATTTCAGGAGTTTTAAATGTCTTTACCTTTCCCAGGCACGATGGAAGTTGATCGCAGAATCATGGAATGCCTGCAACATTTTCACAGAACAGGATCCTGCAAAAATAATTGTAAAACATCCAGCTCAGAAGTCTGAGCCTAAGTAAAGCCACATTTCTGGAGTTTTAAATGTGTTAACCTTTCGGTGAAGTATAAAAAGTCGCAGCAGATCCAAGAGTCGTGGAATGCCTGGGACATTTTCACAAGACTAGACCCCAGGCTTTCGCATGTGCCAAAATGGTGTCCGCGCCAAAGAAACCAAGACAGACATCGCTGAGCACATTTTTTCACTCTCCATCGAGTGAGCAAAGCAAAGGTAAGGACCTTTTTATTCATTTTTGTATGTATTACAAGCATAATGTAAAAACTTTGTATTTCTGTGATTTTAACGCTTGAAATCATGATATGCATAAAGCACACTTACAACAGGTTTCTTTGAACTGGTTCTTACTCAGTAGAGCAATCACCATTAATGTTGTTGTAGTAGATCTTTATTAAACCCCTGTAACTTTGTTGGCTCCTTTTACTGGAAATATTGAAACAATGTCAAGTGCCAAGCTGCTTACTTCTGTAAGAGACAACTTTTAAACTTGCAGTATTTGCTTATTCTTCTGACAGAAAGTGAGGGTTCTGCTAAGCTCACAAGTATACCTGTTGGTACGTTGGCATCCGAAGGTACAGCAGTTTTTTTTTTTTTTGGTGTGAGAGAGTTTCAGTCTCAGGATTGTCCTAACTATCTTTCATCATTCCTTTGTGTTGGATTTTTTCAAAACACCACAGGGAATGAAGGAGGACGTAATGACAGTACACTTCAAAGTGGTGAAGCTCATGTTGAAGTTGGTATGAATCATTTGTAATTGTTGAGAACTATTTTGCTCCAACACATAAGGTGGTACAAAATATAACAAGAATAACCATGGTTTATCATTTTTCTTCAGCAGCAGCCCCTGTGGACTCTGAAAACAAGCCAACACATCCTTCAACTAAACCTGTTCCTACTTCTCGTGCAATTGAGCTCATAAGCCAGTATTTTAAAGAGTTACCAAAACTTTACTATTTTTCTAAATGCAAAGGTTGTAAGAAATTATGTGATGATCGTTTTAAGCATGAGTTGATTCTTAACAGAGAAGATGGATATTGTGAGAAGACCGGTTTGTGGTGGCTCATATATGAAGGGAATGGTATGTCTTGCTTGCTGTGCAGAATGCACGATTATGAAAATCCATTTAACTGTCAAAAGAAGTTTAACCAGGTCCCTGCTGTAAGCTTTAAAAAGAGTGCACTGGTTGGAAAAGATGGACACAGTGGCTCATGACAACATGAGATGGTCATCCAGAGGGAGCACAATAAACGAGTGTCATACTTTCACAAAGAGTTCAAAACCCAGCCACAGACAAAAGATTCAGTGTTGCACCATGCTTTCCTGTCAGCTTATTGGTTGGCCAGAGAAGAAATTGCTAACCGCAAGTTCACATCTTTGTTGGAACTAGAGGAAATTCTTGGCATTCCTGAAATACGTCGTTTTGATCACAGATCTCAGGGTTCACAACGAGAATTGTTTTTGCTGCTGGGCCAAGCTTTGAAGGATGAAATAGTAAAGAAGGTAAAGAATGCAAACAGCTATGGCCTGATGGTGGATGAAGCCACCGATGTCTCCGTGGTAGAGCAGTTGATATCTTTTATACAGTTTGCTAACCCAGAGACAGGTGCACCAGAGGTCCATTTCCTGTCCATTCAGAATGTCCTGGAAAACTCAACATCAGCAAATGCAGCCACCATTGTGAAACTAATCAGAGAAGAATTGTCAAAAGATGGTTTGGAAATCAACAAGCTCAGCAGTCTAGCCAGTGATGGGGCAAGTGTCATGACAGGCTCTCGCAATGGGGTGGCAGCAGAGCTGAGGGAAACAGTCCCAACCCTCATTAACATCCACTGTATCTGCCATCGCCTCGCACTTGCTTGCAATGATGCAAATGACAACCTGACCCCAATATCGCAAGTAGAAACTGTCCTTTGGCAGCTGTGGAGTTTCTTTGAAAGTCCGCAGCAAGGTCAGCAGTTTACGTGCAAATTTCCTCTGAGATGAATAAACTTGAAAGCATGTCTGAAAAGAGTAAAGTAAAACTCAAAACAAAGGTACAGAAAGCATGCCAAACAAGATGGCTATTTCTGGATAAGTCTGTAGAGAGTGTGTCGAAACTTGCCAGCCCTTCTTCAGACCTTGCAATGGTACCAGAACAAGGACTCTAACCCTACAGCTATAGGCCTCCTTAAGAAGTTGAAGAAACCTGATTTCATTGGTGTTCTGTATATCTTAAAATGTGTTCTGCCTGTGCTCTCGACTCTTAGGTGTTTCAAAAGGGCTCCATATCTTTTTCTCGTATTTCTCCTGCCATCAAAGCATCTAAAGATTCGCTTAAGTCTTGTTCAAGAAAACATCACTGTCAAAGAGTTCCTAAAGGAGACAACAACTGGAAAACTTGCTTCCCTAGAGTTCAGTGAAGATGAGATTAAGAAGACAGAGGCAAAGATGCACAACCTATGTGACAGCCTTGACAGACAATATAGATCAACGCGTCCAGCACTCTTTGCCAGTCGTTTCATCCTTCCGTATCTTCGATCCACTTTCCATGCCTATTGAGTTTGTAGGATATAGACAAAACAATATCCAAACTCTTGCAAATCACTTTTTTAGTGGAGATGAGAACAGCAGCAAATGCCTTAAACTGGAAGATGAATGAAACAACTTCAAGTATGAGCTGTCCGACTGGAGCAAGGACTATCAGGCTATTCCTTCGCCTTCTACAACTTCCACAGAATGGGCCCTACAGAGGTTCCTAAGGCACAAAGAATCCTACCATAGAAGTTATCCCTTGCTGTTACAAGTTCCAGAAATCTGCCTCTCTATGCCTGTTTCAAATGCATGGCCGGAAAGGGGGGCCAGTGCCCTTAAGCACCTAAAAACACACTCGAGAAATTCCCTGAAGAAAGAGATGCTCGAAAGAGATGCTTCAATCCCTACAACCCCACGACAAGTCGAGCCCTCAGTCCCGGGACTGGGGGCTGGGTCAAAACGAAAATAACTGACATGATGGTGCCTGTTTGTCCATGGAATTAAATATTTTGTTCAAATATCTGGTTGTAAGAAACTGTCAGTTGATTTAAACTGTTATGAGCCAGAAATTTTAATGCTCTATTAAGAGCATTCATTTGATTCAGAAGCACTTTAAAACCTAAAAGCCTTTATGGTTTTGACAAAACGTCTGGATTTGCTATTGTGCAGAAAGCAATATTGTTAGGCCTATTATACACAGAATGGCATAATCACCGTGGTCCACGAGGAGTCCCAGGGGTTGGGAATTGTCTCTTTCTGCGTGCCTAGGGTGAGAAATAGACATCTAAATTCCCTGGGGTGTGCCCGGTAACATGTACATGGTAACACTTAGAATAAATATTGAACCAATTGCAGTAATATAACATGTACATACTGTTTGTAGGCTGCTGAATCAGATTGTGCATTTGACAGTTCTGATAACACCAATATGCATATAAAGGCCTTAATATACCAAGTAAAATAAATAAATGAATAAATAAATAAGTAAATAAAAATGTTTATCATCTCCACCCATGTAGGTTTTGGGTCACCACCTTTTATTTTTGATATATTTTAGAGAAACATTTACAGGCCTTACAATTTCTTTGTACCCAAACTTACCTTTGAAATGCCTATTGAGGTTCCATATCTATGGGGGTATTACCAACTACTGAACTGAATGTTTTCTTACGTAAATTCCCTTCTAATGTCCTTTCTTTTGTTGTTTTGGAAATACTTACTAGGAGGATTGTTATTCCAGCCAGTGCATTTGACTCCAAGGTAAAATTCCTGGAGAGGACTAGGAAGAGTTTTGGAGGAGGTACGTTCCACTTTAATGAGGGTGCTTTACTCAAAAGCTACCATTTGTTCTTAAAAGAAGAGTACAATGAGGCTGTGGCGAGGCAATACGGTATTGCGCTGCAGCAGTCCAAAAATGATTACTGGTGTCTTTCTAGAGACGTGCGTAATCAGTAAACAATTTGCAATGTGTAGTTCCAGAAAATACCCATACTCACTATGTTCTAGAGTCAATCTGTTATTAGACAAGCAAATACCTAGAGAAGTCTCGAAGGGGATAACATAGCCTGACCTGATAGTATCTACGAACCAAGGAGGTGCCCCAATCTCAACCCAAAATGGTAAGTGCACCCTCAGTCGACCCTTAACTATCGCTGCAGCGCTACCTTGCTTGTACTCATACAAATTCTGCTTAAAAAATGCTAGAGAAGAATTGCCAATAAACTCATCTTACATAAGTGTCATGAGCTCCTGGGATATATCAGGTTGACAGATGGTGGAAAAAGCTCCTTGGCCGCTGCTCAATAAATCTGAAATGCTTGAAGACAGGTTGCGTAAGAACTGCGAACGTGAGTTAGCATGTGATGGGTGTGCTGGGACTTGCTCCAGCAGCGTGAACAACATTTCCAGCGGTCAAGCTTTGGGCAAGCCTGATGGGACACTTACTCCATCAATGTCCGGAGGAGCCACAGAACTGGCAGGCACCTTGTTGGTGATTGTAGGAATCTGGGGGTTGCTGGTACCTGGGAGCTGTTGAGAAAGTGAACTGACTATGCTGGGAGTGTCCTCAAAGGCTCTACGGCTGAGAAAACGGTGGATATCCTCCCTGCACGTGTTCAGCATTTTGGCATTTGGCATGAGTGTGGGCCTTGACTCTCAAAGCCTCCCTCTCAGCACCGCAGATTCTTTTATTGTCCTCCAAGACAAGGGCACCAGCATTACTCTCGTAATGTTTGACCGTGAGCCAATCACCTTCGGAAGAATCAGCAATTCGGATATTCCTGTTGCATTCCACGATGAGTTTAATGGAGTCGCTCAAAAGTAGGGACACTTTTGCCAAGTCTTGAATGATAAGTGCCTTATAAACGCTTTCGAGATGATCCAAAACTTCAAGGTTGAGCTTTCATTTCCTTTCGTTTCCAGGATAGGAAAATTTGAGCTCACTCTCGACTTAGAGCTGTTTAGAGACAGATAATGTGCACTGGGCGTCGATAGAAGCCTTCTCAAACTTAGAAGAGAGCTCAGAAGTGTGGGACTTGAGCTGCTCAAGTAGAAAGGTGTGGAACTCGGTTAAATC
>NW_028301576.1:33922500-33930000 GCF_042242905.1 Orbicella faveolata
TAAGTTTTAGAGTCCCAAAGAATACTACAAAGGCAACGAAAATGGAGCAAAGTACACCCAGTATTTGTACTCGTTTTTGTTAGCGATTTATGGGCAATTCAAAATTTGACTGAAATCACTTTCATTCCTTGTCTCTTTCTTTACTATTAGTCACCACTGGTGATAAGCCCACAGTCATTACTGTTTGCAGCTTTCATCTTGCAGATAGAATTTGAACAGCAACATTGACAGCTACAGCAGCGTAACACAATCAGAATCCCGTAAGGCTTGCTTTGCCAATCACAATTCAGGAAATGTTTTTTCCCAAGAAATTCATTACAACTATCGACTACCTTTGTGTGTTTGACTTCATAGTACAAATGGCCTATTAACTGAATGGTGCAATAGAACAAATATACAGAAAATGATAAATGAACTTAGTTGTTAATTAAAGGTTTTCTTTTTTATGCTGTCATCTTTCAGACTCAACATGGTCAGGGATCTTGTCAAAAGTGCAGTGCTGCGTATTTTAACACATATAAGCCCGAAAAATGTCAGTCTTATGGATTTCACATTGGGGGATCCTATCAACCCAAATCCAAAAAACAAAAAAAATTGATGTTCCTCACTGTGTTGAATTCTTAAATCAGGAATCTATGGTGTTTTTTGTTTTAGACAGTGAGCAAACTCAAACCTCAATGAGCAATGCAAGCTTGCCAGAGCTGCATTTGTTAACAGCAATAGTTTTCATTCATTTACCTGCCCTCATTGTGAAAGCAGAGGAAGCAGTTCAACCTCAGTCCACTCATACCTTAACAACTGAGGTAATTTCCCATTACAAAGCAGATCAAAGTACCAAGAACAGATTGTTTGAGGTTATGAATGCTGTTCCATTTCCACATTTGTATCAATTATCAGAGTCTATGTTCTGTGCTTATGGGCCACCAACTTCTTCAATACCAATTGGATTTGTCCATCTTACACTGGCAGATTGGAAAATGGACTGTTCGTGAAGTGACTGTAACGGGTATGGCAGTGTTATGAGGTAGGAAAAGAAAAAGAAAATATGCATACACTGTCATGCCCTTTTGTGTCTCTACAGTGTAGCGATGTTAATGTCACCAATATCTTCAGCTCAGGCTGAGGCAATGTCCAGGGTGTCTCTGCCATTTTAAATTCTCTATGCCCTTCCACTTCCCATCTGATGGCAACAGCAATTGCATCTTCTGCGACAGCAACTACATCTGCTGCATGCAATGTATCAGAAAGCAGTATCTCAAGAGATCCCACCATCTAGCTTAATATGCTCAACTATTTGCCTTATGACATTCCTGCCGATATTTTGGATAGGATTGCCTTAAATGACAGCCACTCAAACGATCCTGAAAATTCTAAAAATTGTTGGCCAAGTTCCTTCTCTCCAGAGGTTGATTACTGTCGTCTTTGGGAAGCCAGTTGTCAACCCCATGACCACATCCAGGGCAGAGAGCAGGACCTGTGTGTTATATACTGACCAGTGCTGTGAACTTTTTGCCAGTTGAGGTTTTTGTTAAGTTCTGTCAGGAGGCTGGGTGCAAGGCGATGCATCAAGCATTCCCTTTCAATTTTGGTTAGTAATGAGTGTAGTTTTAATGTTTTATGACAAGCTCACTTAACATACCATACGATCAATTTTACCATGAGTTAATTTTTGCAGTAAATGATACTAAAAATAGAATCATTGTGTAGTTACACAAAATATTCATACTCCACCAATGGAAGGTTTTCTTTTTTTGTGTCCCCCACCCCAGATTAATTTCAATTTAGCTCCAGTTTTCATTTTTTTGGGTTTCCAATTTGGAATTTGCTATGACCTGGCTGTTTTGTGTTATTGTAATGTTTTTCATTTGCTGCTTTTTCAACATCTTGTTCCCAATAATTATGGTTATTTCTTTATAGCTTTTCGCATGGTCATATTTTCATAAATTTTGTATATACTACGCACCAAGTTGATTTAATGTGCTTGCTTCGTTAATATTTATGATCATATTGTTTACTGTTTTCTAGGACTGTTTAATATCAGTGATAAGCTCCTTGTGTCTCTAGACATTTTCATGGAGCTCAGAGAGTTCTTCAAGCGTGGAGTCCCTCTCACAGTTGCCATCGAGAGCAAGCTTGCTGTTCTTTCATTAAAAGGAAAGCAGGTATCAGCACAGTGATTTTGTCCTCAGTTTAATTGCATTCCAGTAATTTTTAAGTTCGGTTGGCCTCCTTAATCAGAATGTGTGGCATAACAGCTAATACAATTATTCCAGAGGCTTGTGTTGGATATGAGGTGATAACTAGCCATCAAGTGTGTTTCTGGTTTTGATTCTGCGAGACAAATGTACATACCAGTATTGTCCAATGATTAGTTAGGAAAAATTATTGTTGTGAAAGATAAAATTCATAACACATGATCGTTTTCTTTATGTACAGTAGTGTTTTTCATGGTTAAAGTCTGCTTATTTGTGCAACCAGACTTATCTGACCCAATTAGAAAAAAGAAAAAAGAAAAAATGACCGGGTGAGGTTTCAATCCCACAAATACTAATTCTGAAAATTTAAGATCCGTGTTGGCACCAGACACACATTGATTCAGGAGTAATTTTTAATGATCCGAGAATTCACACAATGTGAATATTGATGTTTTGCTAGCGGCAATCTTCGCAACGTGCAAAGTTTTGACAAATCAGGAGAGCAAGGTCTTTTCAAAGGTGGCATGTCATTTTATCGTAGCAAGGGAGGAGCAAACCACAAATCCGAGTTCTGCTCGCCTTTTTTCGATTTTTGTGTTTATATGGCGCACTAAAACATTATTTTTTAGCCATTTATTAGTAGATTATGACTTCAGAAAACCAATTTATTTCAAATGCATTAACCCAATATTTTTAGTAAGGAAAATGAGCCAAGTTTACATCTCAGTTGATGGCTCCACTGAAGAAAACCACTTAAAAGCTTGACAACTTCTCTGCTTTTCCCAACAGAATATGTTCACTTACCACCTAGCATCTGACATTTTGCCTCGCAACATTATCATTCACTAATTAAAACAAATGCGAAATCACCAACAATTACATTTAACGCTAAGCCTGATGTTTTTTTGTTGTTTTCTTAATTTATTTTCAAAAACATAAGTGGCCTTCAAAATTTCTACATGCTGCCCCCTACCGTCTTATTTATTGCAAAAGCAAAGCAGATACATCTAAACCAAGCATAAACCTTCTCAAACAGGCTTATGGTATAAAAACATCTGGACAGGAGTAGCACCTGAAGAATGTTAGAAAATAAACTTTAGAATGTTGAGGACATCTTTTGTGAACCTGGTATTGGAGCTGAGGCCTTACATTTCACCAAACCCAAAATCAACTAACCACAGGGTGCTCCATCTACAAAGAAGAACAATGCAGATTTTGGAACTTCTGTGAACATTACTCTATTCATGCCTTTTCTATCTCTCTTCAAGCTCTTAGCTTTTATGCAACTTATTCAGCTGCTCAGTAATGAGCTTATGGTACAATTTTAAATCATATCAGTAGCATAGAAGCTACCGGATGTTCCACCTGTCCCCAAGGGTGCGTCTATTGAAGACTTTAACAAAGACCTGAGACCCATATCTTTAACATCTACATTGTCCAAAGTCGTGGAGGGGGTTGTCATTGACCGAGAACTCCAACCCTTGATGCTCGAGTGTATGGACCCTAACCAGTTTGGTTTTATTCCAGATTCAACCACTACGTTCGCACCTATCTCCATGCTGCATCACTGGTTCGAAGCCACTGACGGGACTGGCGCCCATGTTAGAGCAGCACTCCTGGACTACAAGAAAGCCTTTGATCTTGTAGACCACAATTTACTGATCGCCAAGCTCTATAGCCTAGGAGTATTACTACGAAAGCGTCTTGACGAATTTACTTGCTTAAGCAACTCGAGCGTGCTGGCATAGACCGTAAGTCTCTAATCCAATTGTGTTCCGTTCTAGAATATGCATGCCAGCCTGTCCACTCTAGCTTGCCAGCCTATTTGTCCGACCAAATAGAGAGGGTTCAGAAAAGAGTCTGTAGGATCCTATTCCCAGAGGTTTCGTATTGCAAGGCCCTGGAAGATGCAGGCTTAAAATCACTCTTTCATAGACAGGAGGAATTATGTAGCATTCTGTTTAAACAAATTGTAGAGAGTAATGACCAGCATAAACTAGCTGGCCTGCTGCCCGTGCGCAATGACAGTGAGAGATATAATTTTAGGACTAGGCATATGTTTTCAATCCCGAATGTAAAAACAAAGAGGTTTAGAAATACTTTCATAATGCACTATGCAAATAAACAACAATTGTAAATAGAATTTTACACTAGTTTGATGTATTTCATTATTATATAATTTTTTTATGTATAGTTAGTAATTTTTATAGGTTGAATTTTTTAAACATGTAGTATATAACACAAGTAATTCAGCTTATAGCTGCAAGTTGTGAGTTTAATAAACGATTTATCTATCTATCTATCTATCTATCCAAAACACGCTCAGCAATTTCCAGGATACTAGCTGACCTGGAGTTCCAATTATTTGTTTACAGTTTTACTGCGCAACACTTATGAGGGCTTTGTTTTCAGTTGCCCTTGTTACTTTTTTATGTAAATAAAATTAAGTTCATCATCATTTAGCTCTCAACCTTGGTTCAGTTCCAGCTCCCTTCTTCTCAGTGCCAGTTGGGTCCTAGTTACTGCCTTTTACCTACAAGCAATTTTCATTTCTCTTTTCCACAGCCATTTCTAAGCATTGTTGACTCATTTCTTTTCTCTCCACAATGTGGATGCAGCAGTGCAACCTTTGCCTTTGATTGTAATTGTAATCACCACTGAAACAATCAAGTCTCTGAGGGGCCGGCAGAGCAATGCCCATCTTGTTTATCAAGAGTTATCCAATAAACAGGAGCTGAAAGCTTCCCAAGCTATGGCAAATAAGTTGCAAGCAATGATTTTGTAAATCTCGCCAATCACATGTTTTTGATTTAATGGTGTTAGTTATATATATTCTTAATGCTTCTTCAATCACCTACTTTCACCATGTTACTGCCTTCTACTCAATGTTGTATATTTGGGTGTTGTGGTTTATTGTACAAATAGAGCTTCTGTCATTCAGACTGTTGACTAAATGTGTGAGCCCAAACTCTTCTAGCCTCTTTTATTACATGGGTTAATTATCACTGAACTCTTGCAAAATAAGTGATAGCCCGTGATACCCTATATTTTCATATAGATCAGCCAATTGATGAACAACTAAAAATATGGCTGGAGACTGGAGAGTCAATCTTGGAAGCCACCTTTAACTCACCTCCATAGAAGATTGAGAAATACTGGGGACAAGTTTAAGTTGTAATAAGGATTAGGTGAGAAAACCTGTGAAAAGCAAAGTGGCGGCTGTCTTGATATAGTTATGATCATGTAGGTAGAGCAGGTAGGTTTCTTATGTCTCCTCTTCTAAAAATAAATCTGGTTGATTTATTGGGATAGTCCATTGGGTAGTCTATAGGGTAGTCCACAGAGTGATCTGTAAGACACTCCACAGAGTGGGGGTCAATTCAACCCTCCTGATTCATCTTGCACTTACTCTCCCGAACAGTGTGAAGCAACACAATCTTCATGTTATCTTTCTATCTTTACAGCTAGTTTATGGTACTGAAACTCCAGTCAAACAATGGAAAGAAGTACCACTTTTGGAGATTATTCAACACAAAAATGACCCACTAAACAACCCATATGCAGTCGGATCTATTCAAATAGGATACTTTTTGTGCAAGTTGCCAACAAGGCAGCGACACATAAACGACACAATTCACTTTGAGTAAATGTCATTTCTGTCCTGTTGGGACATCATGCCATGGTTCTCCCACTTTTTGGTAATCACAGCCAATCAAACTTGAATCATGCTTTGATTTTGAATGGGGTTCCACAATCAAACAGAAAGTGCCCACTGGTAAGAGGCTGGAGGAACTAAAGGCAAGCAATCGAGTAGAGGAGATTTCCTTGACCTGCAATCACTCTGCCTCAGCAATCGACTAATTACTGTTGGCAAGCTTCCCATCTCTACTGGGAGTTGATCTTGAAAGATGAACCTTTGTGTTTCTTTAAGATAGATTATAGAGGGTTACTTAGGTCCACCTCATTTACATGCTTGCGGGCTTTGGTAGAACAAAGCATCTAACATGGACACTGCTATTCAATGATCTATACATAAGTGGACTTTTTTGTTTCAGGAAAGTACTTTCAAGCTTTGAACTACATGTCATCTGCAGAGGATTAACCTTCACATTGGTTTTGTCTAACCTAATGCTAATTTTCTGCTATATATACAATCAATGGTCCTGGCACATTCCTGAGCATTGAGGCTGCCATTTTGAGATACACTTTAACTTACTGCATAGCTATTGTAATCAGGACTGAAAATTGTTTGCTTGGTAATTTTGTATGTTATCTTTGGCACACTTTCCTGCATAAACAGACGTTTATGTGGGCAAGCGCAAAAGCATGAGACATTGAGCGTGAAGCGCAGGACAAGTGGTTGAAATGCGAATTAAATAAAAAAAACAAAAATGTAACACAATTTTCTTATGTTTTGTAGCTTAACTTTTATAAAGTCATACCAAAGTGGCCACACAATGGCTACAGTGAAGACAGGCCTAATGAAAGGCAATGAATTGGTGGAGTATTCTGCCTCAAATAAGAAAGTTTTCTTTCACTCACTACAGCCAGGTATGACTTACTTAATAGCCTCCAATTTGTAATATCAGGGACCACATGGCGGGGGGGGGGGGGGGTGCCAATATGCTTGGGTCACTTAATACATTGTTATGACGTAAACAGGATCGCCCCAACTCTGCCTGTGGAAGAATAGTGGAGTCTCAATTGGAAATGCTGGATATGAAGTGTGGATTGAAGCCGGCAAAACTTGCAAAAGACCACAACAAATGGAGAGATTTTGTTCATACCCTATGCACCTCTAGGCACAAAGGGTAATGAGAGCAGATTATGTCAATGTTGGGAAACATCTACATTTTCCTTGGAAAGTGTTTTTGGATTGTCAATTTCTGAAGACTGTAAAATAACAAAAGAAAATTTTGGGGAGGATTAAAAAATAGTGCTCACCATTCAGATACAAGACACTTTTAATCTTTGATTCCTTTAATCAAGTGTTGAAAATATATGTTGTTTCTAATTTTCAGTCAGGAGTCCCATCCAGTGATATGTTGATTGTTGTCCACCATTGAGTTAAAATTTTAAGTGATAAAATTAACAGTTAGGAAGTATTGTTCATATATTCTTTTGAATTTTTTTCATGTTTCCCTAGCCATGGCTAGCACGTCTGCAACTACTGTTACTTCAAAACCTATTAGTGGACGTAAGTCAAATGAAAATGCTACAGATATCAATATAAAACAATTAAAAATAATGCATTCTTTTAATAGTAAGGGACAAACTTAGAGGAAAGAGAGTTATCTAAGTTGCC